>NW_027464634.1:1012500-1172500 GCF_043290135.1 Rhipicephalus microplus
TTAGGTTACGTTAGGTTAGGTTTGGTTAGGTTAGGTTAGGTTAGGTTATGTTAGGTGATGTTGGGTTAGGTTAGGTTAGGTTACGTTAGGTTAAGGTATGAACCGTCGTAAAACCGCAATAAACAATGTCACTTAGTGAGATGCAATGTTTTTCACCTTTACAAGTTGGGAACTGCGATATCTAATGTGAAAGCGCTTGAAACCGTCGTAATGTTGTAGAAAGCAATGTAAAGTATCGAGTAAAACGTTTTCTAACGATAGAAGTGCGAAGGTTATGTTAGGTTGAGTTATGTTAGTTTAAGCTAGGTAGCGTCGTGAAACCACCAAAAACGACGTCATCTAACGAGATAGTGTTGTTTTATTGCGAGTACGAAACTGCGATAGGTAAAATGTTGTGAAAGCACACAAAACGGCATGAACAAGCCAAATACTGCGTGTTGTACCGTTACAAGTGCGAAACTGCTATGTTGTGACATTCTCGGTAAAGCGCATGCAAGTATCGTGAAACCTAAAGAACGATGTCATTTAGCGAGATACAGCGTTCTGTACTGTAATAAGTTGGTGAGAAACTGTGAGGTCAAGCAAATATCGTAGTTGTGAACGAAACAGTGTAATTGAGCGCCTTTAGATACAAGTGCGAATGTTAGGTTAGGTTGACATATCAACCGTCGTAAAACCGCATTAAACAATGTCATTTAGTGAGATGTAGTGTTTTTCAACATTACAAGTCAGGAACTACGATATCTAATGTGAAAGCGCATGAAATCGTCGTAATTTTGTAGAAAACATTGTAAAGTTGCGAGTAAAACGTTTTCTAACGATATAAGTGCGAAGGTTAGGTTAGGTTAGGTTAGTTTAAGCTAGGTAGCGTCGTGAAACTACCAAAAACGACGTCATCTAACGAGATAGTGTTGTTTTATAGCGAGTATTAAACTGCGATAGGTGAAATGTGAAAGCACACAAAACGGCATGAACAAGCCAAATACTGCGTGTTCTACCGTTACAAGTGCGAAACTGCTATATTGTGATATTCTCGTTAAAGCGCATGCAAGCATCGTGAAACCTTAAAGAACAATGTCATTTAGCGAGATACAGCGTTCTGTACTGCAATAAGTTGGTGAAAAACTGTGAGGTTATGCAAATATCGCAATTGTGAACAAAACAGTGTAATGGAGCGTTTTTAGATACAAGTACGAATGTTAGGTTAGGTTAAGATATGAACCGTCGTAAAACCGCATTAAACAATGTCAATTAGTGAGATGCAGTGTTTTTCACCATTAAAAGTGGGGAACTGCGATATCTAATGTGAATGCGCTTGCAACCGTGGTTAGGTTAGGTTAGGTTAGGTTAGGTTAGGTTAGGTTAGGTTTGGTTAGGTTAGGTTAGGTTAGGTTAGATTAGGTTAGGTTGGGTTGAGTTGGGTTAGGTTAGGTTAGGTTAGGTTGGGTTAGGTTAGGTTAGGTTAGGTTACGTTAGGTTAGGTTAGGTTACGTTAGGTTAGGTTAGGTTAGGTTAGGTAAGGATAATTTGGTTAGGTTAGGTAAGGTTAGGTTAGGTTAGGTTGGGTTGGGTGTTGTTGGGTTGGGTTGGGTTAGGTTGGGTTAGGTTAGGTTAGGTTACGTTAGGTTAGGTTAGGTTAGGTTACGTTAGGTTATGTTAGGTTAGGTTAGGTTACGTTAGGTTAGGTTAGGTCAGGTAAGGTTAGGTTACGTTAGAATAGGTTAGGTTAGGTTAGGTTACGTTAGGTTAGGTTAAGTTAGGTTAGGTTAGGTTTGGTTAGGTTAGGTTAGGTGGTTGGGTTGGGTTAGGTTAGGTTAGGTTAGGTTGGGTTAGGTTAGTTTAGGTTAGGTTAGGTTAGGTTAGGTTGGGTTGGGTTGGCTTAGGTTAGGTTAGGGTGGTAAGGTTAGGTTAGGTTACGTTAGGTTAAGGTATGAACCGTCGTAAAACCGCATTAAACAATGTCACTTAGTGAGATGCAGTGTTTTTCACCATTACAAGTCGGGAGCTTCGATATCTAATGTGAAAGCGCTTGCAAACGTCGTTAGGTTAGGTTAGGTTAGGTTACGTTAGGTTAGGTTTGGTTAGGTTAGGTTAGGTTAGGTTATGTTAGGTTAGGTTGGGTTAGGTTAGGTTAGGTTACGTTAGGTTAAGGTATGAACCGTCGTAAAACCGCAATAAACAATGTCACTTAGTGAGATGCAATGTTTTTCACCTTTACAAGTTGGGAACTGCGATATCTAATGTGAAAGCGCTTGAAAGCGTCGTAATGTTGTAGAAAGCAATGTAAAGTATCGAGTAAAACGTTTTCTAACGATAGAAGTGCGAAGGTTATGTTAGGTTGAGTTATGTTAGTTTAAGCTAGGTAGCGTCGTGAAACCACCAAAAACGACGTCATCTAACGAGATTGTGTTTTTTTATTGCGAGTACGAAACTGCGATAGGTAAAATGTTGTGAAAGCACACAAAACGGCATGAACAAGCCAAATACTGCGTGTTGTACCGTTACAAGTGCGAAACTGCTATGTTGTGACATTCTCGGTAAAGCGCATGCAAGTATCGTGAAACCTTAAAGAACGATGTCATTTAGCGAGATACAGCGTTCTGTACTGTAATAAGTTGGTGAAAAACTGTGAGGTTACGCAAATATCGTAATTGTGAACAAAACAGTGTAATGGAGCGTTTTTAGATACAAGTGCGAATGTTAGGTTAGGTTAAGATATTAACCGTCGTAAAACCGCATTAAACAATGTCAATTAGTGAGATGCAGTGTTTTTCACCATTAAAAGTGGGGAACTGCGATATCTAATGTGAAAGCGCTTGCAACCGTCGTTAGGTTAGGTTAGGTTAGGTTAGGTTAGGTTTCGTTAGGTTAGGTTAGGTTAGGTTAGATTAGGTTAGGTTGGGTTGAGTTGGGTTAGGTTAGGTTAGGTTAGGTTAGGTTGGGTTAGGTTAGGTTAGGTTAGGTTAGGTTACGTTAGGTTATGTTAGGTTAGGTTAGGTTACGTTAGGTTAGGTCAGGTAAGGTTAGGTTACGTTAGAATAGGTTAGGTTAGGTTAGGTTACGTTAGGTTAGGTTAAGTTAGGTTAGGTTAGGTTTGGTTAGGTTAGGTTAGGTTAGGTTAGCTTAGGTTAGGTTAGGTTGGGTTGGGTTGGGGTAGGTTGGGTTAGGTTAGGTTAGGTTAGGTTAGGTTGGGTTAGGTTAGTTTAGGTTAGGTTAGGTTAGGTTAGGTTGGGTTGGGTTGGCTTAGGTTAGGTTAGGTTAGGTTAGGTTACGTTAGGTTAAGGTATGAACCGTCGTAAAACCGCATTAAACAATGTCACTTAGTGAGATGCAGTGTTTTTCACCATTACAAGTCGGGAGCTGCGATATCTAATGTGAAAGCGCTTGCAAACGTCGTTAGGTTAGGTTAGGTTAGGTTAGGTTAGGTTAGGTTAGGTTACGTTAGGTTAGGTTTGGTTAGGTTAGGTTAGGTTAGGTTATGTTAGGTGAGGTTGGGTTAGGTTAGGTTAGGTTACGTTAGGTTAAGGTATGAACCGTCGTAAAACCGAAATAAACAATGTCACTTAGTGAGATGCAATGTTTTTCACCTTTACAAGTTGGGAACTGCGATATCTAATGTGAAAGCGCTTGAAACCGTCGTAAAGTTGTAGAAAGCAATGTAAAGTAGCGAGTAAAACGTTTTCTAACGATATAAGTGCGAAGGTTATGTTAGGTTGAGTTATGTTAGTTTATGCTAGGTAGCGTCGTGAAACCACCAAAAACGACGTCATCTAACGAGATAATGTTGTTTTATTGCGAGTACGAAACTGCGATAGGTAAAATGTTGTGAAAGCACACAAAACGGCATGAACAAGCCAAATACAGCGTCTTGTACCGTTACAAGTGCGAAACTGCTATGTTGTGACATTCTCGATAAAGCGCATGCAAGTATCGTGAAACCTTAAAGAACGATGTCATTTAGCGAGATACAGCGTTCTGTACTGTAATAAGTTGGTGAGAAACTGTCAGGTCAAGCAAATATCGTAATTGTGAACGAAACAGTGTAATTGAGCGTCTTTATATACAAGTGCGAATGTTAGGTTAGGTTGACATATCAACCGTCGTAAAACCGCATTAAACAATGTCACTTAGTGAGATGTAGTGTTTTTCAACATTACAAGTCGGGAACTACGATATCTAATGTGAAAGCGCATGAAACCGTCGTAATCTTGTAGAAAACATTGTAAAGTTGCGATTAAAACGTTTTCTAACGATAGAAGTGCGAAGGTTAGGTTAGGTTAGGTTAGGTTAAGCTAGGTAGCGTCGTGAAACTACCAAAAACGACGTCATCTAACGAGATAGTGTTGTTTTATTGCGAGTATTAAACTGCGATAGGTGAAATGTTGTGAAAGCACACAAAACGGAATGAACAAGCCAAATACTGCGTGTTCTACCGTTACAAGTGCGAAACTGCTATATCGTGATATTCTCGTTAAAGCGCATGCAAGCATCGTGAAACCTTAAAGAACAATGTCATTTAGCGAGATACAGCGTTCTGTACTGCAATAAGTGGGTGAAAAACTGTGAGGTTATGCAAATATCGTAATTGTGAACAAAACAGTGTAATAGAGCGTTTTTAGATAAAAGTGCGAATGTTAGGTTAGGTTAAGATATGAACCGTCGTAAAACCGCATTAAACAATGTCAATTAGTGAGATGCAGTGTTTTTCACCATTAAAAGTGGGGAACTGCGATATTTAATGTGAAAGCGCTTGCAACCGTCGTTAGGGTAGGTTAGGTTAGGTTAGGTTAGGTTAGGTTTGGTTAGGTTAGGTTAGGTTAGGTTAGATTAGGTTAGGTTGGGTTGAGTTGGGTTAGGTTAGGTTAGGTTAGGTTAGGTTGGGTTAGGTTAGGTTAGGTTAGGTTAGGTTAGGTTAGGTTACGTTAGGTTAGGTTAGGTTAGGTTACGTTAGGTTAGGTTAGGTTAGGAAAGGATAATTTGGTTAGGTTAGGTAAGGTTAGGTTAGGATAGGTTAGGTTGGGATGGGTGTTGTTGGGTTGGGTTGGGTTGGGTTAGGTTGGGTTAGGTTAGGTTACGTTAGGGTATGTTAGGTTAGGTTACGTTAGGTTATGTTAGGTTAGGTTAGGTTACGTTTGGTTAAGTTAGGTCAGGTAAGGTTAGGTTACGTTAGAATAGGTTAGGTTAGGTTAGGTTACGTTAGGTTAGGTTAAGTTAGGTTAGGTTAGGTTTGGTTAGGTTAGGTTAGGTTAGCTTAGGTTAGGTTAGGTTGGGTTGGGTTGAGTTAGGTTGGGTTAGGTTAGGTTAGGTTAGGTTAGGTTGGGTTAGGTTAGTTTAGGTTAGGTTAGGTTAGGTTAGGTTGGGTTGGGTTGGGTTAGGTTAGGTTAGGTTAGGTAAGGTTAGGTTAGGTTAGGTTAGGTTACGTTAGGTTAAGGTATGAACCGTCGTAAAACCGCATTAAACAATGTCACTTAGTGAGACGCAGTGTTTTTCACCTTTACAAGTTGAGAACTGCGATATCTAATGTGAAAGCGCTTGAAACCGTCGTAATGTTGTAGAAAGCAATGTAAAGTAGCGAGTAAAACGTTTTCCAACGATAGAATTGCGAAGGTTTTGTTAGATTGAGTTATGTTAGTTTAAGCTAGGTAGCGTCGTGAAACTACCAAAAACAACGTCATCTAACGAGATAGTGTGGTTTTATTGCGAGTACGAAACTGCGATAGGTGAAATGTTGTGAAAGCACACAAAACGGCATGAACAAGCCAAATACTGCGTGTTGTACCGTTACAGGTGCGAAACTGCTATGTTGTGATATTCTCGTTAAAGCGCATGCAAGCATCGTGAAACCTTAAAGAACGATGTCATTTAGCGAGATACAGCGTTCTGTACTGCAATAAGTTGGTGAAAAACTGTGAGGTTATGCAAATATCGTAATTGTGAACAAAACAGTGTAATAGAGCGTTTTTCAATACAAGTGCGAATGTTAGGTTGACATATCAACCGTCGTAAAACCGCATTAAACAATGTCACTTAGTGAGATGTAGTGTTTTTCAACAGTACAAGTCGGGAACTACGATATCTAATGTGAAAGCGCATGAAACCGTCGTAATCTTGTAGAAAACATTGTAAAGTTGCGAGTAAAACGTTTTCTAACGATAGAAGTGCGAAGGTTAGGTTAGGTTAGGTTAGTTTAAGCTAGGTAGCGTCGTGAAACTACCAAAAACGACGTCATCTAAGGAGATAGTGTTGTTTTATTGCGAGTATTAAACTGCGATAGGTGAAATGTTGTGAAAGCACACAAAACGGCATGAACAAGCCAAATACTGCGTGTTGTACCGTTACAAGTGCGAAACTGCTATAATGTGATATTCTCGTTAAAGCGCATGCAAGCATCGTGAAACCTTAAAGAACGATGTCATTTAGCGAGATACAGCGTTCTGTACTGTAATAAGTTGGTGAGAAACTGTGAGGTCAAGCAAATATCGTAATTGTGAACGAAACAGTGTAATTGAGCGTCTTTAGATACAAGTGCGAATGTTAGGTTAGGTTCACATATCAACCGTCGTAAAACCGCATTAAACAATGTCACTTAGTGAGATGTAGTGTTTTTCAACATTACAAGTCGGGAACTACGATATCTAATGTGAAAGCGCATGAAACCGTCGTAATCTTGTAGAAAACATTGTAAAGTGGCGAGTAAAACGTTTTCTTACAATAAAGGTGCGAAGGTTAGGTTAGGTTGGGTTAGTTTAAGCTAGGTAGCGTCGTGAAACTACCAAAAAGACGTCATCTAACGAGATAGTGTTGTTTTATTGCGAGTATTAAACTGCGATAGGTGAAATGTGAAAGCACACAAAACGGCATGAACAAGCCAAATACTGCGTGTTCTACCGTTACAAGTGCGAAACTGCTATATTGTGATATTCTCGTTAAAGCGCATGCAAGCATCGTGAAACCTTAAAGAACAATGTCATTTAGCGAGATACAGCGTTCTGTACTGCAATAAGTTGGTGAAAAACTGTGAGGTTATGCAAATATCGTAATTGTGAACGAAACAGTGTAATAGAGCGTTTTTCAATACAAGTACGAATGTTAGGTTAGGTTAAGATATGAACCGTCGTAAAACCGCATTAAACAATGTCACTTAGTGAGATGCAGTGTTTTTCACCATTACAAGTCGGGAACTGCGATATCTAATGTGAAAGCGCTTGCAAACGTCGTTAGGTTAGGTTAGGTTAGGTTAGGTTACGTTAGGTTAGGTTTGGTTAGGTTAGGTTAGGTTAGGTTATGTTAGGTTAGGTTGGGTTAGGTTAGGTTAGGTTACGTTAGGTTAAGGTATGAACCGTCGTAAAACCGCATTAAACAATGTCACTCAGTGAGATGCAGTGTTTTTCACCTTTACAAGTTGGGAACTGCGATATCTAATGTGAAAGCGCTTGAAACCGTCGTAAAGTTGTAGAAAGCAATGTAAAGTAGCGAGTAAAACGTTTTCTAACGATATAAGTGCGAAGGTTATGTTAGGTTGAGTTATGTTAGTTTAAGCTAGGTAGCGTCGTGAAACCACCAAAAACGACGTCATCTAACGAGACAATGTTGTTTTATTGCGAGTACAAAACTGCGATGGGTAAAATGTTGTGAAAGCACACAAAACGGCATGAACAAGCACAATACTGCGTGTTGTACCGTTACAAGTGCGAAACTGCTATGTTGTGACATTCTCGGTAAAGCGCATGCAAGTATCGTGAAACCTTAAAGAACGATGTCATTTAGCGAGATACAGCGTTCTGTACTGTAATAAGTTGGTGAGAAACTGTGAGGTCAAGCAAATATCGTAATTGTGAACGAAACAGTGTAATTGAGCGTCTTTATATACAAGTGCGAATGTTAGGTTAGGTTGACATATCAACCGTCGTACAACCGCATTAAACAATGTCACTTAGTGAGATGTAGTGTTTTTCAACATTACAAGTCGGGAACTACGATATCTAATGTGAAAGCGCATGAAACCGTCGTAATCTTGTAGAAAACATTGTAAAGTTGCGAGTAAAACGTTTTCTAACGATAGCAGTGCGAAGGTTAGGTTAGGTTAGGTTAGTTTAAGCTAGGTAGCGTCGTGAAACTACCAAAAACGACGTCATCTAACGAGATAGTGTTGTTTTATTGCGAGTATTAAACTGCGATAGGTGAAATGTTGTGAAAGCACACAAAACGGCATGAACAAGCCAAATACTGCGTGTTCTACCGTTACAAGTGCGAAACTGCTATATTGTGATATTCTCGTTAAAGCGCATGCAAGCATCGTGAAACCTTAAAGAACAATGTCATTTAGCGAGATACAGCGTTCTGTACTGCAATAAGTTGGTGAAAAACTGTGAGGTTATGCAAATATCGTAATTGTGAACGAAACAGTGTAATAGAGCGTTTTTCAATACAAGTACGAATGTTAGGTTAGGTTAAGACATGAATCGTCGTAAAACCGCATTAAACAATGTCACTTAGTGAGATGCAGTGTTTTTCACCATCACAAGTCGGGAACTGCGATATCTAATGTGAAAGCGCTTGCAAACGTCGTTAGGTTAGGTTAGGTTAGGTTAGGTTAGGTTAGGTCAGGTTACGTTAGGTTAGGTTTGGTTAGGTTAGGTTAGGTTAGGTTATGTTAGGTTAGGTTGGGTTAGGTTAGGTTAGGTTAGGTTAAGATATGAACCGCGCTAAAACCGCATTAAACAATGTCACTTAGTGAGATGCAGTGTTTTTCACCTTTACAAGTTGAGAACTGCGATATCTAATGTGAAAGCGCTTGAAACCGTCGTTAGGTTAGGTTACGTTAAGTTAGGTTTGGTTAGGTTAGGTTAGGTTAGGTTATGTTAGGTTAGGTTGGGTTAGGTTAGGTTAGGTTAGGTTAGGTTAAGGTATGAACCGTCGTAAAACCGCATTAAACAATGTCACTTAGTGATATGCAGTGTTTTTCACCATCACAAGTCGGGAACTGCGATATCTAATGTGAAAGCGCTTGCAAACGTCGTTAGGTTAGGTTAGGTTAGGTTAGGTTACGTTAGGTTAGGTTTGGTTAGGTTAGGTTAGGTTAGGTTATGTTAGGTTAGGTTGGGTTAGGTTAGGTTAGGTTAGGTTAGGTTAGGTTAGGTTATGAACCGCGCTAAAACCGCATTAAACAATGTCACTTAGTGAGATGCAGTGTTTTTCACCTTTACAAGTCGGGAACTACGATATCTAATGTGAAAGCGCATGAAACCGTCGTAATCTTGTAGAAAACATTGTAAAGTTGCGAGTAAAACGTTTTCTAACGATAGAAGTGCGAAGGTTAGGTTAGGTTGGGTTAGTTTAAGCTAGGTAGCGTCGTGAAACTACCAAAAACGACGTCATCTAACGAGATAGTGTTGTTTTATTGCGAGTATTAAACTGCGATAGGTGAAATGTTGTGAAAGCACACAAAACGGCATGAACAAGCCAAATACTGCGTGTTCTACCGTTACAAGTGCGAAACTGCTATATTGTGATATTCTCGTTAAAGCGCATGCAAGCATCGTGAAACCTTAAAGAACAATGTCATTTAGCTAGATACAGCGTTCTGTACTGCAATAAGTTGGTGAAAAACTGTGAGGTTATGCAAATATCGTAATTGTGAACGAAACAGTGTAATAGAGCGTTTTTCAATACAAGTACGAATGTTAGGTTAGGTTAAGATATGAACCGTCGTAAAACCGCATTAAACAATGTCGCTTAGTGAGATGCAGTGTTTTTCACCATTACAAGTCGGGAACTGCGATATCTAATGTGAAAGCGCTTGCAAACGTCGTTAGGTTAGGTAAGGTTAGGTTAGGTTACGTTAAGTTAGGTTAGGTTAGGTTATGTTAGGTTAGGTTGGGTTAGGTTAGGTTAGGTTACGTTAGGTTAAGGTATGAACCGTCGTAAAACCGCATTAAACAATGTCACTTAGTGAGATGCAGTGTTTTTCACCTTTACAAGTTGAGAACTGCGAAATCTAATGTGAAAGCGCTTGAAACCGTCGTAATGTTGTAGAAAGCAATGTAAAGTAGCGAGTAAAACGTTTTCTAACGATAGAAGTGCGAAGGTTATGTTAGGTTGAGTTATGTTAGTTTAAGCTAGGTAGCGTCGTGAAACCACCAAAAACGACGTCATTTAACGAGATAGTGTTGTTTTATTGCGAGTACGAAACTGCGATAGGTAAAATGTTGTGAAAGCACACAAAACGGCAAGAATAAGCCAAATACTGCGTGTTGTACCGTTACAAGTGCGAAACATCTATGTTGTGATATTCTCGTTAAAGCGCATGCAAGCATCGTGAAACCTTAAAGAACGATGTCATTTAGCGAGATACAGCGTTCTGTACTGTAATAAGTTGGTGAGAAACTGTGAGGTCAAGCAAATATCGTAATTGTGAACGAAACAGTGTAATTGAGCGTCTTTAGATACAAGTGCGAATGTTAGGTTAGGTTCACATATCAACCGTCGTAAAACCGCATTAAACAATGTCACTTAGTGAGATGTAGTGTTTTTCAACATTACAAGTCGGGAACTACGATATCTAATGTGAAAGCGCATGAAACCGTCGTAATCTTGTAGAAAACATTGTAAAGTTGCGAGTAAAACGTTTTCTAACGATAGAAGTGCGAAGGTTAGCTTGAGTTATGTTAGTTTAAGCTATGTAGCGTCGTGAGACCACCAAAAAGGACGTCATCTAACGAGATAGTGTTGTTTTATTGCATGTACGAAACTGCAATAGGTGAAATGTTGTGAAAGTACACAAAACGGCTTGAACAAGCCAGATACTGCGTGTTGTACCGTTACAAGTGCGAAACTGCTTTATTGTGATATTCTCGTTAAAGCGCATGCAAGTATCGTGAAACCTTAAAGAACGATGTCATTTAGCGAGATACAGCGTTCTGTACTGTAATGAGTTGGTGAGAAACTGTGAGGTCAAGCAAATATCGTAATTGTGAACGAAACAGTGTAATTGAGCGTATTTAGATACAAGTGGGAATGTTAGGTTAGGTTGAGATATCAACCGTCGTAAAACCGCATTAAACAATGTCACTTAGTGAGATGTAGTGTTTTTCAACATTACAAGTCGGGAACTACGATATCTAATGTGAAAGCGCATGAAACCGTCTAATGTTGTAGAAAGCAATGTAAAGTAGCGAGTAAAACGTTTTCTAACGATAGAAGTGCGAAGGGTATGTTAGGTTGAGTTATGTTAGTTTAAGCTACGTTGCGTCGTGAAACCACCAAAAACGACGTCATCTAACGAGATAGTGTTGTTTTATTGCGAGTACGAAACTGCGATAGGTAAAATGTTGTGAAAGCACACAAAACGGCATGAAGAAGCCAAATACTGCGAGTTCTACCGTTACAAGTGCGAAACTGCTATATTGTGATATTCTCGTTAAAGCGCATGCAAGCATCGTGAAACCTTAAGAACAATGTCATTTAGCGAGATACAGCGTTCTGTACTGCAATAAGTTGGTGAAAAACTGTGAGGTTATGCAAATATCGTAATTGTGAACAAAACAGTGTAATAGAGCGTTTTTAGATACAAGTGCGAATGTTAGGTTAGGTTAAGATATGAACCGTCGTATAACCGCATTAAACAATGTCAATTAGTGAGATGCAGTGTTTTTCACCATTAAAAGTGGGGAACTGCGATATCTAATGTGAAAGCGCTTGCAACCGTCATTAGGTTAGGTTAGGTTAGGTTAGGTTAGGTTTGGTTAGGTTAGGTTAGGTTAGGTTAGATTAGGTTAGGTTGGGTTGAGTTGGGTTAGGTTAGGTTAGGTTAGGTTAGGTTAGGTTAGGTTGGGTTAGGTTAGGTTAGGTTAGGTTAGGTTACGTTAGGTTAGGTTAGGTTACGTTAGGTTAGGTTAGGTTAGGTTACGTTAGGTTAGGTTAGGTTAGGTAAGGATAATTTGGTTAGGTTAGGTAAGGTTAGGTTAGGTTAGGTTAGGTTGGGTTGGGTGTTGTTGAGTTGGGTTGGGTTGGGTTAGGTTGGGTTAGGTTAGGTTAGGTTACGTTAGGTTAGGTTAGGTTAGGTTACGTTAGGTTAGGTTAGGTTAGGTTACGTTAGGTTAGGTTAGGTCAGGTAAGGTTAGGTTACGTTAGAATACGTTAGGTTAGGTTAGGTTACGTTAGGTTAGGTTAAGTTAGGTTAGGTTAGGTTTGGTTAGGTTAGGTTAGGTTAGCTTAGGTTAGGTTAGGTTGGGTTGGGTTGGGTTAGGTTGGGTTAGGTTAGGTTAGGTTGGGTTAGGTTAGTTTAGGTTAGGTTAGGTTAGGTTAGGTTGGGTTGGGTTGGGTTAGGTTAGGTTAGGTTAGGTAAGGTTAGGTTAGGTTAGGTTAGGTTACGTTAGGTTAAGGTATGAACCGTCGTAAAACCGCATTAAACAATGTCACTTAGTGAGATGCAGTGTTTTTCACCTTTACAAGTTGGGAACTGTGATATCTAATGTTAAAGCGCTTGAAACCGTCGTAATCTTGTAGAAAACATTGTAAAGTTGCGAATAAAACGTTTTCTAATGATAGAAGTGCGAAGGTTATGTTAGGTTGAGTTATGTTAGTTTAAGCTAGGTAGCGTCGTGAAACTACCAAAAACGACGTCATCTAACGAGATAGTGTTGTTTTATTGCGACTACGAAACTGCGATAGGTGAAATGTTGTGAAAGCACACAAAACGGCATGAACAAGCCAAATACTGCGTGTTGTACCGTTACAAGTGCGAAACTGCTATGTTGTGATATTCTCGTTAAAGCGCATGCAAGCATCGTGAAACCTTAAAGAACGATGTCATTTAGCGAGATACAGCGTTCTGTACTGCAATAAGTTGGTGAAAAACTGTGAGGTTATGCAAATATCCTAATTGTGAACGAAACAGTGTAATAGAGCGTTTTTAATACAAGTGCGAATGTTAGGTTAGGTTAAGATATGAACCGTCGTAAAACTGCATTAAACAATGTCACTTAGTGAGATGCAGTGTTTTTCACCATTACAAGTCGGGAACTGCGATATCTAATGTGAAAGCGCTTGCAAACGTCGTTAGGTTAGGTTAGGTTAGGTTAGGTTAGGTTACGTTAGGTTAGGTTAGGTTAGGTTTGGTTAGGTTAGGTTAGGTTAGGTTAGGGATGTTAGGTAAGGTTTGGTTAGGTTAGGTTAGGTTAGGTTGGGTTAGGTAAGGTTAGGTTAGGTTAAGATATGAACCGCGCTAAAACCGCATTAAACAATGTCACTTAGTGAGATGTTGTGTTTTTCATCATTACAAGTCGGGAACTGCGATATCTAATGTGAAAGCGCATAAAACCGTCGTAATCTTGTAAAAAACATTGTAAAGTAGCGAATAAAACGTTTTCTAACGATTGAAGTGCGAAGGTTCGGTTAGTTTGAGCTAGGTAGCGTCGTGAAACCACCAAAAACGATGTCATCTAACGAGATAGTGTTGTTTTATTGCGAGTACGAAACTGCGATAGGTGAAATATTGGGAAAGCACACAAAATGGCATGAACTAGCCAGATACTGCGTCTTGTGCCCTTACAAGTGCGAAACTGCTTTATTGTGATATTCTCGTTAAAGCGCATGCACGTATCGTGAAACCTTAAAGAACGATGTCATTTAGCGAGATACAGCGTTCTGTACTGTAATAAGTTGGTGAGAAACTGTGAGGTCAAGCAAATATCGTAATTGTGAACGAAACAGTGTAATTGAGCGTCTTTAAATACAAGTGCGAATGTTAGGTTAGGATGACATATCAACCGTCGTAAAACCGCATTAAACAATGTCACTTAGTGAGATGTAGTGTTTTTTAACATTACAAGTCGGGAACTACGATATCTAATGTGAAAGCGCATGAAACCGTCGTAATCTTGTAGAAAACATTGTAAAGTTGCGAGTAAAACGTTTTCTAACAATAGAAGTGCGAAGGTTAGGTTAGGTTAGGTTTAAGCTAGGTAGCGTCGTGAAACTACCAAAAACGACGTCATCTAACGAGATAGTGTTGTTTTATTGCGAGTATTAAACTGCGATAGGTGAAATGTTGTGAAAGCACACAAAACGGCATGAACAAGCCAAATACTGCGTCTTGTGCCGTTACAAGTGCGAAACTGCTTCATTGTGATATTCTCGTTAAAGCGCATGCAAGTATCGTGAAACCTTAAAGAACGATGTCATTAGCGAGATACAGCGTTCTGTACTGTAATAAGTTGGTGAGAAACTGTGAGGTCAAGCAAATATCGTAATTGTGAACGAAACAGTGTAATTGAGCGTCTTTAAATACAAGTGCGAATGTTAGGTTAGGATGACATATCAACCGTCGTAAAACCGCATTAAACAATGTCACTTAGTGAGATGTAGTGTTTTTCAACATTACAAGTCAGGAACTACGATATCTAATGTGAAAGCGCATGAAACCGTCGTAATGTTGTAGAAAGCAATGTAAAGTAGCGAGTAAAACGTTTTCTAACGATAGAAGTGCGAAGGTTATGTTAGGTTGAGTTATGTTAGTTTAAGCTACGTTGCGTCGTGAAACCACCAAAAACGACGTCATCTAACGAGATAGTGTTGTTTTATAGCGAGTATTAAACTGCGATAGGTGAAATGTTGTGAAAGCACACAAAACGGCATGAACAAGCCAAATACTGCGGGTTCTACCGTTACAAGTGCGAAACTGCTATATTGTGATATTCTCGTTAAAGCGCATGCAAGCATCGTGAAACCTTAAGAACAATGTCATTTAGCGAGATACAGCGTTCTGTACTGCAATAAGTTGGTGAAAAACTGTGAGGTTATGCAAATATCGTAATTGTGAACAAAACAGTGTAATAGAGCGTTTTTAGATACAAGTGCGAATGTTAGGTTAAGATATGAACCGTCGTATAACCGCATTAAACAATGTCAATTAGTGAGATGCAGTGTTTTTCACCATTAAAAGTGGGGAACTGCGATATCTAATGTGAAAGCGCTTGCAACCGTCATTAGGTTAGGTTAGGTTAGGTTAGGTTAGGTTAGGTTTGGTTAGGTTAGGTTAGGTTAGGTTAGATTAGATTAGGTTAGGTTGGGTTGAGTTGGGTTAGGTTAGGTTAGGTTAGGTTAGGTTAGGTTAGGTTAGGTTGGGTTAGGTTAGGTTAGGTTAGGTTAGGTTAGGTTACGTTAGGTTAGGTTAGGTTACGTTAGGTTAGGTTAGGTTAGGTTACGTTAGGTTAGGTTAGGTTAGGTAAGGATAATTTGGTTAGGTTAGGTAAGGTTAGGTTAGGTTAGGTTAGGTTGGGTTGGGTGTTGTTGAGTTGGGTTGGGTTGGGTTAGGTTGGGTTAGGTTAGGTTAGGTTAGGTTAGGTTAGGTTACGTTAGGTTAGGTTAGGTTAGGTTACGTTAGGTTAGGTTAGGTCAGGTAAGGTTAGGTTACGTTAGAATAGGTTAGGTTAGGTTAGGTTACGTTAGGTTAGGTTAAGTTAGGTTAGGTTAGGTTTGGTTAGGTTAGGTTAGGTTAGCTTAGGTTAGGTTAGGTTGGGTTGGGTTAGGTTGGGTTAGGTTAGGTTAGGTTAGGTTAGGTTGGGTTAGGTTAGTTTAGGTTAGGTTAGGTTAGGTTAGGTTGGGTTGGGTTGGGTTAGGTTAGGTTAGGTTAGGTAAGGTTAGGTTACGTTAGGTTAAGGTATGAACCGTCGTAAAACCGCATTAAACAATGTCACTTAGTGAGATGCAGTGTTTTTCACCTTTACAAGTTGGGAACTGTGATATCTAATGTTAAAGCGCTTGAAACCGTCGTAATCTTGTAGAAAACATTGTAAAGTTGCGAATAAAACGTTTTCTAATGATAGAAGTGCGAAGGTTATGTTAGGTTGAGTTATGTTAGTTTAAGCTAGGTAGCGTCGTGAAACTACCAAAAACGACGTCATCTAACGAGATAGTGTTGTTTTATTGCGACTACGAAACTGCGATAGGTGAAATGTTGTGAAAGCACACAAAACGGCATGAACAAGCCAAATACTGCGTGTTGTACCGTTACAAGTGCGAAACGGCTATGTTGTGATATTCTCGTTAAAGCGCATGCAAGCATCGTGAAACCTTAAAGAACGATGTCATTTAGCGAGATACAGCGTTCTGTACTGCAATAAGTTGGTGAAAAACTGTGAGGTTATGCAAATATCCTAATTGTGAACGAAACAGTGTAATAGAGCGTTTTTAATACAAGTGCGAATGTTAGGTTAGGTTAAGATATGAACCGTCGTAAAACTGCATTAAACAATGTCACTTAGTGAGATGCAGTGTTTTTCACCATTACAAGTCGGGAACTGCGATATCTAATGTGAAAGCGCTTGCAAACGTCGTTAGGTTAGGTTAGGTTAGGTTAGGTTAGGTTAGGTTAGGTTACGTTAGGTTAGGTTTGGTTAGGTTAGGTTAGGTTAGGTTAGGGATGTTAGGTAAGGTTTGGTTAGGTTAGGTTAGGTTAGGTTGGGTTAGGTAAGGTTAGGTTAGGTTAAGATATGAACCGCGCTAAAACCGCATTAAACAATGTCACTTAGTGAGATGCTGTGTTTTTCACCATTACAAGTCGGGAACTGCGATATCTAATGTGAAAGCGCATAAAACCGTCGTAATCTTGTAAAAAACATTGTAAAGTAGCGAATAAAACGTTTTCTAACGATTGAAGTGCGAAGGTTCGGTTAGTTTGAGCTAGGTAGCGTCGTGAAACCACCAAAAACGATGTCATCTAACGAGATAGTGTTGTTTTATTGCGAGTACGAAACTGCGATAGGTGAAATATTGGGAAAGCACACAAAATGGCATGAGCTAGCCAGATACTGCGTCTTGTGCCCTTACAAGTGCGAAACTGCTTTATTGTGATATTCTCGTTAAAGCGCATGCAAGTATCGTGAAACCTTAAAGAACGATGTCATTTAGCGAGATACAGCGTTCTGTACTGTAATAAGTTGGTGAGAAACTGTGAGGTCAAGCAAATATCGTAATTGTGAACGAAACAGTGTAATTGAGCGTCTTTAAATACAAGTGCGAATGTTAGGTTAGGATGACATATCAACCGTCGTAAAACCGCATTAAACAATGTCACTTAGTGAGATGTAGTGTTTTTTAACATTACAAGTCGGGAACTACGATATCTAATGTGAAAGCGCATGAAACCGTCGTAATCTTGTAGAAAACATCGTAAAGTTGCGAGTAAAACGTTTTCTAACAATAGAAGTGCGAAGGTTAGGTTAGGTTAGGTTTAAGCTAGGTAGCGTCGTGAAACTACCAAAAACGACGTCATCTAACGAGATAGTGTTGTTTTATTGCGAGTATTAAACTGCGATAGGTGAAATGTTGTGAAAGCACACAAAACGGCATGAACAAGCCAAATACTGCGTGTTGTACCGTTAGAAGTGCGAAACTGCTATGTTGTGATATTGTCGTTAAAGCGCATGCAAGTATCGTGAAACCTTAAAGAACGATGTCATTTAGCGAGATACAGCCTTCTGTACTGTAATAAGTTGGTGAGAAACTGTGAGGTCAAGCAAATATCGTAATTGTGAACGAAACAGTGTAATTGAGCGTCTTTAGATACAAGTGCGAATGTTAGGTTAGGTTCACATATCAACCGTCGTAAAACCGCATTAAACAATGTCACTTAGTGAGATGCTGTGTTTTTAACCATTACAAGTCGGGAACTGCGATATCTAATGTGAAAGCGCATAAAACCATCGTAATCTTGTAAAAAACATTGTAAAGTAGCGAATAAAACGTTTTTTAACGATTGAAGTGCGAAGGTTCGGTTAGTTTGAGCTAGGTAGCGTCGTGAAACCACCAAAAACGACGTCATCTAACGAGATAGTGTTGTTTTTTTGCGAGTACGAAACTGCGATAGGTAAAATGTTGTGAAAGCACACAAAACGGCATGAACAAGCCAAATACTGCGTGTTGTACCGTTACAAGTGCGAAACTGCTATGTTGTGACATTCTCGGTAAAGCGCATGCAAGTATCGTGAAACCTTAAAGAACGATGTCATTTAGCGAGATACAGCGTTCTGTACTGTAATAAGTTGGTGAGAAACTGTGAGGTCAAGCAAATATCGTAATTGTGAACGAAACAGTGTAATTGAGCGTCTTTAGATACAAGTGCGAATGTTAGGTTAGGTTGACATATCAACCGTCGTAAAACCGCATTAAACAATGTCACTTAGTGAGATGCAGTGTTTTTCACCTTTACAAGTTGGGAACTGTGATATCTAATGTGAAAGCGCTTGAAACCGTCGTAATGTTGTAGAAAGCAATGTAAAGTAGCGAGTAAAACGTTTTCTAACGATAGAACTGCGAAGGTTATGTTAGGTTGAGTTATGTTAGTTTAAGCTAGGTAGCGTCGTGAAACTACCAAAAACAACGTCATCTAACGAGATAGTGTTCTTTTATTGTGAGTACGAAACTGCGATAGGTGAAATGTTGTGAAAGCACACAAAACGGCATGAACAAGCCAAATACTGCGTGTTGTACCGTTAGAAGTGCGAAACTGCTATGTTGTGATATTGTCGTTAAAGCGCATGCAAGTATCGTGAAACCTTAAAGAACGATGTCATTTAGCGAGATACAGCCTTCTGTACTGTAATAAGTTGGTGAGAAACTGTGAGGTCAAGCAAATATCGTAATTGTGAACGAAACAGTGTAATTGAGCGTCTTTAGATACAAGTGCGAATGTTAGGTTAGGTTCACATATCAACCGTCGTAAAACCGCAATAAACAATGTCACTTAGTGAGATGTAGTGTTTTTCAACATTACAAGTCGGGAACTACGATATCTAATGTGAAAGCGCATGAAACCGTCGTAATCTTGTAGAAAACATTGTAAAGTTGCGAGTAAAACGTTTTCTAACGATAGAAGTGCGGAGGTTAGGTTAGGTTGGGTTAGTTTAAGCTAGGTAGCGTCGTGAAACTACCAAAAACGACGTCATCTAACGAGATAGTGTTGTTTTATTGCGAGTATTAAACTGCGATAGGTGAAATGTTGTGAAAGCACACAAAACGGCATGAACAAGCCAAATACTGCGTGTTCTACCGTTACAAGTGCGAAACTGCTATATTGTGATATTCTCGTTAAAGCGCATGCAAGCATCGTGAAACCTTAAAGAACAATGTCATTTAGCAAGATACAGCGTTCTGTACTGCAATAAGTTGGTGAAAAACTGTGAGGTTATGCAAATATCGTAATTGTGAACGAAACAGTGTAATAGAGCGTTTTTCCATACAAGTACGAATGTTAAGTTAGGTCAAGATATGAACCGTCGTAAAACCGCATTAAACAATGTCACTTAGTGAGATGCAGTGTTTTTCACCATTACAAGTCGGGAACTGCGATATCTAATGTGAAAGCGCTTGCAAACGTCGTTAGGTTAGGTTAGGTTAGGTTAGGTTAGGTTAGGTTACGTTAGGTTAGGTTTGGTTAGGTTAGGTTAGGTTAGGTTATGTTAGGTTAGGTTGGGTTAGGTTAGGTTAGGTTACGTTAGGTTAAGGTATGAACCGTCGTAAAACCGCATTAAACAATGTCACTTAGTGAGATGCAGTGTTTTTCACCTTTACAAGTTGGGAACTGCGATATCTAATGTGAAAGCGCTTGAAACCGTCGTAAAGTTGTAGAAAGCAATGTAAAGTAACGAGTAAAACGTTTTCTAACGGTAGAAGTGCGAAGGTTATGTTAGGTTGAGTTATGTTAGTTTAAGCTAGGTAGCGTCGTGAAACCACCAAAAACGACGTCATCTAACGAGATAATGTTGTTTTATTGCGAGTACGAAACTGCGATAGGTAAAATGTTGTGAAAGCACACAAAACGGCATGAACAAGCCAAATACTGCGTGTTGTACCGTTACAAGTGCGAAACTGCTATGTGGTGACATTCTCGGTAAAGCGCATGCAAGTATCGTGAAACCTTAAAGAACGATGTCATTTAGCGAGATACAGCGTTCTGTACTGTAATAGGTTGGTGAGAAACTGTGAGGTCAAGCAAATATCGTAATTGTGAACGAAACAGTGTAATTGAGCGTCTTTATATACAAGTGCGAATGTTAGGTTAGGTTGACATATCAACCGTCATAAAACCGCATTAAACAATGTCACTTGATGAGATGTAGTGTTTTTCAACAGTACAAGTCGGGAACTACGATATCTAATGTGAAAGCGCATGAAACCGTCGTAATCTTGTAGAAAACGTAAAGTTGCGAGTAAAACGTTTTCTAACGATAGAAGTGCGAAGGTTAGGTTAGGTTAGGTTAGTTTAAGCTAGGTAGCGTCGTGAAACTACCAAAAACGACGTCATCTAACGAGATAGTGTTGTTTTATTGCGAGTATTAAACTGCGATAGGTTTAATGTTGTGAAAGCACACAAAACGGAATGAGCAAGCCAAATACTGCGTGTTCTACCGTTACAAGTGCGAAACTGCTATATTGTGATATTCTCGTTAAAGCGCATGCAAGCATCGTGAAACCTTAAAGAACAATGTCATTTAGCGAGATACAGCGTTCTGTACTGCAATAAGTTGGTGAAAAACTGTGAGGTTATGCAAATATCGTAATTGTGAACAAAACAGTGTAATAGAGCGTTTTTAGATACAAGTGCGAATGTTAGGTTAGGTTAAGATATGAACCGTCGTAAAACCGCATTAAACAATGTCAATTAGTGAGATGCAGTGTTTTTCACCATTAAAAGTGGGGAACTGCGATATCTAATGTGAAAGCGCATGAAACCGTCGTAATGTTGTAGAAAGCAATGTAAAGTAGCGAGTAAAACGTTTTCTAACGATAGAAGTGCGAAGGTTATGTTAGGTTGAGTTATGTTAGTTTAAGCTACGTTGCGTCGTGAAACCACCAAAAACGACGTCATCTAACGAGATAGTGTTGTTTTATAGCGAGTATTAAACTGCGATAGGTGAAATGTTGTGAAAGCACACAAAACGGCATGAACAAGCCAAATACTGCGGGTTCTACCGTTACAAGTGCGAAACTGCTATATTGTGATATTCTCGTTAAAGCGCATGCAAGCATCGTGAAACCTTAAGAACAATGTCATTTAGCGAGATACAGCGTTCTGTACTGTAATAGGTTGGTGAGAAACTGTGAGGTCAAGCAAATATCGTAATTGTGAACGAAACAGTGTAATAGATCGTTTTTTAATACAAGTGCGAATGTTAGGTTAGGTTAAGATATGAACCGTCGTAAAACCGCATTAAACAATGTCACTTAGTGAGATGCAGTGTTTTTCACCATTACAAGTCGGGAACTGCGATATCTAATGTGAAAGCGCTTGCAAACGTCGTTAGGTTAGGTTAGGTTAGGTTAGGTTAGGTTAGGTTACGTTAGGTTAGGTTAGGTTAGGTTTGGTTAGGTTAGGTTAGGTTAGGTTAGGGATGTTAGGTAAGGTTTGGTTAGGTTAGGTTAGGTTAGGTTGGGTTAGGTAAGGTTAGGTTAGGTTAAGATATGAACCGCGCTAAAACCGCATTAAACAATGTCACTTAGTGAGAAGCTGTGTTTTTCACCATTACAAGTCGGGAACTGCGATATCTAATGTGAAAGCGCATAAAACCGTCGTAATCTTGTAAAAAACATTGTAAAGTAGCGAATAAAACGTTTTCTAACGATTGAAGTGCGAAGGTTCGGTTAGTTTGAGCTAGGTAGCGTCGTGAAACCACCAAAAACGATTTCATCTAACGAGATAGTGTTGTTTTATTGCGAGTACGAAACTGCGATAGGTGAAATATTGGGAAAGCACACAAAATGGCATGAACTAGCCAGATACTGCGTCTTGTGCCGTTACAAGTGCGAAACTGCTTCATTGTGATATTCTCGTTAAAGCGCATGCAAGTATCGTGAAACCTTAAAGAACGATGTCATTAGCGAGATACAGCGTTCTGTACTGTAATAAGTTGGTGAGAAACTGTGAGGTCAAGCAAATATCGTAATTGTGACCGAAACAGTGTAATTGAGCGTATTTAGATACAAGTGCGAATGTTAGGTTAGGTTGAGATATCAACCGTCGTAAAACCGCATTAAACAATGTCACTTAGTGAGATGTAGTGTTTTTCAACATTACAAGTCGGGAGCTACGATATCTAATGTGAAAGCGCATGAAACCGTCGTAATCTTGTAGAAAACATTGTAAAGTTGCGAGTAAAACGTTTTCTAACGATAGAAGTGCGAAGGTTAGCTTGAGTTATGTTAGTTTAAGCTATGTAGCGTCGTGAGACCACCAAAAAGGACGTCATCTAACGAGATAGTGTTGTTTTATTGCATGTACGAAACTGCAATAGGTGAAATGTTGTGAAAGTACACATAACGGCTTGAACAAGCCAGATACTGCGTGTTGTACCGTTACAAGTGCGAAACTGCTTTATTGTGATATTCTCGTTAAAGCGCATGCAAGTATCGTGAAACCTTAAAGAACGATGTCATTTAGCGAGATACAGCGTTCTGTACTGTAATGAGTTAATGAGAAACTGTGAGGTCAAGCAAATATCGTAATTGTGAACGAAACAGTGTAATTGAGCGTATTTAGATACAAGTGGGAATGTTAGGTTAGGTTGAGATATCAACCGTCGTAAAACCGCATTAAACAATGTCACTTAGTGAGATGTAGTGTTTTTCAACATTACAAGTCGGGAACTACGATATCTAATGTGAAAGCGCATGAAACCGTCGTAATGTTGTAGAAAGCAATGTAAAGTAGCGAGTAAAACGTTTTCTAACGATAGAAGTGCGAAGGGTATGTTAGGTTGAGTTATGTTAGTTTAAGCTACGTTGCGTCGTGAAACCACCAAAAACGACGTCATCTAACGAGATAGTGTTGTTTTATTGCGAGTACGAAACTGCGATAGGTAAAATGTTGTGAAAGCACACAAAACGGCATGAAGAAGCCAAATACTGCGTGTTGTACCGTTACAAGTGCGAAACTGCTATGTTGTGACATTCTCGGTAAAGCGCATGCAAGTATCGTGAAACCTTAAAGAACGATGTCATTTAGCGAGATACAGCGTTCTGTACTGTAATAAGTTGGTGAGAAACTGTGAGGTCAAGCAAATATCGTAATTGTGAACGAAACAGTGTAATTGAGCGTCTTTAGATACAAGTGCGAATGTTAGGTTAGGTTGATATATCAACCGTCGTAAAACCGCATTAAACAATGTCACTTAGTGAGATGTAGTGTTTTTCAACATTACAAGTCGGGAACTACGATATCTAATGTGAAAGCGCATGAAACCGTCGTAATGTTGTAGAAAGCAATGTAAAGTAGCGAGTAAAACGTTTTCTAACGATAGAAGTGCGAAGGTTATGTTAGGTTGAGTTATGTTAGTTTAAGCTACGTTGCGTCGTGAAACCACCAAAAACGACGTCATCTAACGAGATAGTGTTGTTTTATAGCGAGTATTAAACTGCGATAGGTGAAATGTTGTGAAAGCACACAAAACGGCATGAACAAGCCAAATACTGCGGGTTCTACCGTTACAAGTGCGAAACTGCTATATTGTGATATTCTCGTTAAAGCGCATGCAAGCATCGTGAAACCTTAAGAACAATGTCATTTAGCGAGATACAGCGTTCTGTACTGTAATAGGTTGGTGAGAAACTGTGAGGTCAAGCAAATATCGTAATTGTGAACGAAACAGTGTAATTGAGCGTCTTTATATACAAGTGCGAATGTTAGGTTAGGTTGACATATCAACCGTCGTAAAACCGCATTAAACAATGTCACTTGATGAGATGTAGTGTTTTTCAACAGTACAAGTCGGGAACTACGATATCTAATGTGAAAGCGCATGAAACCGTCGTAATCTTGTAGAAAACGTAAAGTTGCGAGTAAAACGTTTTCTAACGATAGAAGTGCGAAGGTTAGGTTAGGTTAGGTTAGTTTAAGCTAGGTAGCGTCGTGAAACTACCAAAAACGACGTCATCTAACGAGATAGTGTTGTTTTATTGCGAGTATTAAACTGCGATAGGTTTAATGTTGTGAAAGCACACAAAACGGAATGAACAAGCCAAATACTGCGTGTTCTACCGTTACAAGTGCGAAACTGCTATATTGTGATATTCTCGTTAAAGCGCATGCAAGCATCGTGAAACCTTAAAGAACAATGTCATTTAGCGAGATACAGCGTTCTGTACTGCAATAAGTTGGTGAAAAACTGTGAGGTTATGCAAATATCGTAATTGTGAACAAAACAGTGTAATAGAGCGTTTTTAGATACAAGTGCGAATGTTAGGTTAGGTTAAGATATGAACCGTCGTAAAACCGCATTAAACAATGTCAATTAGTGAGATGCAGTGTTTTTCACCATTAAAAGTGGGGAACTGCGATATCTAATGTGAAAGCGCTTGCAACCGTCGTTAGGTTAGGTTAGGTTAGGTTAGGTTAGGTTAGATTAGGTTAGGTTGGGTTGAGTTGGGTTAGGTTAGGTTAGGTTAGGTTAGGTTGGGTTAGGTTAGGTTAGGTTAGGTTAGGTTACGTTAGGTTAGGTTAGGTTACGTTAGGTTAGGTTAGGTTAGGTAAGGATAATTTGGTTAGGTTAGGTAAGGTTAGGTTAGGTTAGGTTAGGTTGGGTTGGGTGTTGTTGGGTTGGGTTGGGTTAGGTTGGGTTAGGTTAGGTTAGGTTACGTTAGGTTAGGTTAGGTTAGGTTACTTTAGGTTATGTTAGGTCAGGTAAGGTTAGGTTACGTTAGAATAGGTTAGGTTAGGTTAGGTTACGTTAGGTTAGGTTAAGTTAGGTTAGGTTAGGTTTGGTTAGGTTAGGTTAGGTTAGCTTAGGTTAGGTTAGGTTGGGTTGGGTTGGGTTAGGTTGGGTTAGGTTAGGTTAGGTTAGGTTGGGTTAGGTTAGTTTAGGTTAGGTTAGGTTAGGTTAGGTTGGATTGGGTTGGGTTAGGTTAGGTTAGGTTAGGTAAGGTTACGTTAGGTTAAGGTATGAACCGTCGTAAAACCGCATTAAACAATGTCACTTAGTGAGATGCAGTGTTTTTCACCTTTACAAGTTGGGAACTGTGATATCTAATGTGAAAGCGCTTGAAACCGTCGTAATGTTGTAGAAAGCAATATAAAGTAGCGAGTAAAACGTTTTCTAACGATAGAAGTGCGAAGGTTATGTTAGGTTGAGTTATGTTAGTTTAAGCTAGGTAGCGTCGTGAAACTACCAAAAACAACGTCATCTAACGAGATAGTGTTGTTTTATTGCGAGTACGAAACTGCGATAGGTGAAATGTTGTGAAAGCACACAAAACGGCATGAACAAACCAAATACTGCGTGTTGTATCGTTACAAGTGCGAAACTGCTATGTTGTGATATTCTCGTTAAAGCGCATGCAAGCATCGTGAAGCCTTAAAGAACGATGTCATTTAGCGAGATACAGCGTTCTGTACTGCAATAAGTTGGTGAAAAACTGTGAGGTTATGCAAATATCCTAATTGTGAACGAAACAGTGTAATAGATCGTTTTTTAATACAAGTGCGAATGTTAGGTTAGGTTAAGATATGAACCGTCGTAAAACCGCATTAAACAATGTCACTTAGTGAGATGCAGTGTTTTTCACCATTACAAGTCGGGAACTGCGATATCTAATGTGAAAGCGCTTGCAAACGTCGTTAGGTTAGGTTAGGTTAGGTTAGGTTAGGTTAGGTTACGTTAGGTTAGGTTAGGTTAGGTTTGGTTAGGTTAGGTTAGGTTAGGTTAGGGATGTTAGGTAAGGTTTGGTTAGGTTAGGTTAGGTTAGGTTGGGTTAGGTAAGGTTAGGTTAGGTTAAGATATGAACCGCGCTAAAACCGCATTAAACAATGTCACTTAGTGAGAAGCTGTGTTTTTCACCATTACAAGTCGGGAACTGCGATATCTAATGTGAAAGCGCATAAAACCGTCGTAATCTTGTAAAAAACATTGTAAAGTAGCGAATAAAACGTTTTCTAACGATTGAAGTGCGAAGGTTCGGTTAGTTTGAGCTAGGTAGCGTCGTGAAACCACCAAAAACGATGTCATCTAACGAGATAGTGTTGTTTTATTGCGAGTACGAAACTGCGATAGGTGAAATATTGGGAAAGCACACAAAATGGCATGAACTAGCCAGATACTGCGTCTTGTGCCGTTACAAGTGCGAAACTGCTTCATTGTGATATTCTCGTTAAAGCGCATGCAAGTATCGTGAAACCTTAAAGAACGATGTCATTAGCGAGATACAGCGTTCTGTACTGTAATAAGTTGGTGAGAAACTGTGAGGTCAAGCAAATATCGTAATTGTGACCGAAACAGTGTAATTGAGCGTATTTAGATACAAGTGCGAATGTTAGGTTAGGTTGAGATATCAACCGTCGTAAAACCGCATCAAACAATGTCACTTAGTGAGATGTAGTGTTTTTCAACATTACAAGTCGGGAGCTACGATATCTAATGTGAAAGCGCATGAAACCGTCGTAATCTTGTAGAAAACATTGTAAAGTTGCGAGTAAAACGTTTTCTAACGATAGAAGTGCGAAGGTTAGCTTGAGTTATGTTAGTTTAAGCTATGTAGCGTCGTGAGACCACCAAAAAGGACGTCATCTAACGAGATAGTGTTGTTTTATTGCATGTACGAAACTGCAATAGGTGAAATGTTGTGAAAGTACACATAACGGCTTGAACAAGCCAGATACTGCGTGTTGTACCGTTACAAGTGCGAAACTGCTTTATTGTGATATTCTCGTTAAAGCGCATGCAAGTATCGTGAAACCTTAAAGAACGATGTCATTTAGCGAGATACAGCGTTCTGTACTGTAATGAGTTAATGAGAAACTGTGAGGTCAAGCAAATATCGTAATTGTGAACGAAACAGTGTAATTGAGCGTATTTAGATACAAGTGGGAATGTTAGGTTAGGTTGAGATATCAACCGTCGTAAAACCGCATTAAACAATGTCACTTAGTGAGATGTAGTGTTTTTCAACATTACAAGTCGGGAACTACGATATCTAATGTGAAAGCGCATGAAACCGTCGTAATGTTGTAGAAAGCAATGTAAAGTAGCGAGTAAAACGTTTTCTAACGATAGAAGTGCGAAGGGTATGTTAGGTTGAGTTATGTTAGTTTAAGCTACGTTGCGTCGTGAAACCACCAAAAACGACGTCATCTAACGAGATAGTGTTGTTTTATTGCGAGTACGAAACTGCGATAGGTAAAATGTTGTGAAAGCACACAAAACGGCATGAAGAAGCCAAATACTGCGTGTTGTACCGTTACAAGTGCGAAACTGCTATGTTGTGACATTCTCGGTAAAGCGCATGCAAGTATCGTGAAACCTTAAAGAACGATGTCATTTAGCGAGATACAGCGTTCTGTACTGTAATAAGTTGGTGAGAAACTGTGAGGTCAAGCAAATATCGTAATTGTGAACGAAACAGTGTAATTGAGCGTCTTTAGATACAAGTGCGAATGTTAGGTTAGGTTGATATATCAACCGTCGTAAAACCGCATTAAACAATGTCACTTAGTGAGATGTAGTGTTTTTCAACATTACAAGTCGGGAACTACGATATCTAATGTGAAAGCGCATGAAACCGTCGTAATGTTGTAGAAAGCAATGTAAAGTAGCGAGTAAAACGTTTTCTAACGATAGAAGTGCGAAGGTTATGTTAGGTTGAGTTATGTTAGTTTAAGCTACGTTGCGTCGTGAAACCACCAAAAACGACGTCATCTAACGAGATAGTGTTGTTTTATAGCGAGTATTAAACTGCGATAGGTGAAATGTTGTGAAAGCACACAAAACGGCATGAACAAGCCAAATACTGCGGGTTCTACCGTTACAAGTGCGAAACTGCTATATTGTGATATTCTCGTTAAAGCGCATGCAAGCATCGTGAAACCTTAAGAACAATGTCATTTAGCGAGATACAGCGTTCTGTACTGTAATAGGTTGGTGAGAAACTGTGAGGTCAAGCAAATATCGTAATTGTGAACGAAACAGTGTAATTGAGCGTCTTTATATACAAGTGCGAATGTTAGGTTAGGTTGACATATCAACCGTCGTAAAACCGCATTAAACAATGTCACTTGATGAGATGTAGTGTTTTTCAACAGTACAAGTCGGGAACTACGATATCTAATGTGAAAGCGCATGAAACCGTCGTAATCTTGTAGAAAACGTAAAGTTGCGAGTAAAACGTTTTCTAACGATAGAAGTGCGAAGGTTAGGTTAGGTTAGGTTAGTTTAAGCTAGGTAGCGTCGTGAAACTACCAAAAACGACGTCATCTAACGAGATAGTGTTGTTTTATTGCGAGTATTAAACTGCGATAGGTTTAATGTTGTGAAAGCACACAAAACGGAATGAACAAGCCAAATACTGCGTGTTCTACCGTTACAAGTGCGAAACTGCTATATTGTGATATTCTCGTTAAAGCGCATGCAAGCATCGTGAAACCTTAAAGAACAATGTCATTTAGCGAGATACAGCGTTCTGTACTGCAATAAGTTGGTGAAAAACTGTGAGGTTATGCAAATATCGTAATTGTGAACAAAACAGTGTAATAGAGCGTTTTTAGATACAAGTGCGAATGTTAGGTTAGGTTAAGATATGAACCGTCGTAAAACAGCATTAAACAATGTCAATTAGTGAGATGCAGTGTTTTTCACCATTAAAAGTGGGGAACTGCGATATCTAATGTGAAAGCGCTTGCAACCGTCGTTAGGTTAGGTTAGGTTAGGTTAGGTTAGGTTTGGTTAGGTTAGGTTAGGTTAGGTTAGGTTAGATTAGGTTAGGTTGGGTTGAGTTGGGTTAGGTTAGGTTAGGTTAGGTTAGGTTGGGTTAGGTTAGGTTAGGTTAGGTTAGGTTACGTTAGGTTAGGTTAGGTTACGTTAGGTTAGGTTAGGTTAGGTAAGGATAATTTGGTTAGGTTAGGTAAGGTTAGGTTAGGTTAGGTTAGGTTGGGTTGGGTGTTGTTGGGTTGGGTTGGGTTAGGTTGGGTTAGGTTAGGTTAGGTTACGTTAGGTTAGGTTAGGTTAGGTTACTTTAGGTTATGTTAGGTCAGGTAAGGTTAGGTTACGTTAGAATAGGTTAGGTTAGGTTAGGTTACGTTAGGTTAGGTTAAGTTAGGTTAGGTTAGGTTTGGTTAGGTTAGGTTAGGTTAGCTTAGGTTAGGTTAGGTTGGGTTGGGTTGGGTTAGGTTGGGTTAGGTTAGGTTAGGTTAGGTTGGGTTAGGTTAGTTTAGGTTAGGTTAGGTTAGGTTAGGTTGGATTGGGTTGGGTTAGGTTAGGTTAGGTTAGGTAAGGTTACGTTAGGTTAAGGTATGAACCGTCGTAAAACCGCATTAAACAATGTCACTTAGTGAGATGTAGTGTTTTTCAACATTACAAGTCGGGAACTACGATATCTAATGTGAAAGCGCATGAAACCGTCGTAATGTTGTAGAAAGCAATGTAAAGTAGCGAGTAAAACGTTTTCTAACGATAGAAGTGCGAAGGTTATGTTAGGTTGAGTTATGTTAGTTTAAGCTACGTTGCGTCGTGAAACCACCAAAAACGACGTCATCTAACGAGATAGTGTTGTTTTATAGCGAGTATTAAACTGCGATAGGTGAAATGTTGTGAAAGCACACAAAACGGCATGAACAAGCCAAATACTGCGGGTTCTACCGTTACAAGTGCGAAACTGCTTTATTGTGATATTCTCGTTAAAGCGCATGCAAGTATCGTGAAACCTTAAAGAACGATGTCATTTAGCGAGATACAGCGTTCTGTACTGTAATGAGTTAATGAGAAACTGTGAGGTCAAGCAAATATCGTAATTGTGAACGAAACAGTGTAATTGAGCGTATTTAGATACAAGTGGGAATGTTAGGTTAGGTTGAGATATCAACCGTCGTAAAACCGCATTAAACAATGTCACTTAGTGAGATGTAGTGTTTTTCACCTTTACAAGTTGGGAACTGTGATATCTAATGTGAAAGCGCTTGAAACCGTCGTAATGTTGTAGAAAGCAATATAAAGTAGCGAGTAAAACGTTTTCTAACGATAGAAGTGCGAAGGTTATGTTAGGTTGAGTTATGTTAGTTTAAGCTAGGTAGCGTCGTGAAACTACCAAAAACAACGTCATCTAACGAGATAGTGTTGTTTTATTGCGAGTACGAAACTGCGATAGGTGAAATGTTGTGAAAGCACACAAAACGGCATGAACAAACCAAATACTGCGTGTTGTATCGTTACAAGTGCGAAACTGCTATGTTGTGATATTCTCGTTAAAGCGCATGCAAGCATCGTGAAGCCTTAAAGAACGATGTCATTTAGCGAGATACAGCGTTCTGTACTGCAATAAGTTGGTGAAAAACTGTGAGGTTATGCAAATATCCTAATTGTGAACGAAACAGTGTAATAGATCGTTTTTTAATACAAGTGCGAATGTTAGGTTAGGTTAAGATATGAACCGTCGTAAAACCGCATTAAACAATGTCACTTAGTGAGATGCAGTGTTTTTCACCATTACAAGTCGGGAACTGCGATATCTAATGTGAAAGCGCTTGCAAACGTCGTTAGGTTAGGTTAGGTTAGGTTAGGTTACGTTAGGTTAGGTTAGGTTAGGTTTGGTTAGGTTAGGTTAGGTTAGGTTAGGGATGTTAGGTAAGGTTTGGTTAGGTTAGGTTAGGTTAGGTTGGGTTAGGTAAGGTTAGGTTAGGTTAAGATATGAACCGCGCTAAAACCGCATTAAACAATGTCACTTAGTGAGATGCTGTGTTTTTCACCATTACAAGTCGGGAACTGCGATATCTAATGTGAAAGCGCATAAAACCGTCGTAATCTTGTAAAAAACATTGTAAAGTAGCGAATAAAACGTTTTCTAACGATTGAAGTGCGAAGGTTCGGTTAGTTTGAGCTAGGTAGCGTCGTGAAACCACCAAAAACGATGTCATCTAACGAGATAGTGTTGTTTTATTGCGAGTACGAAACTGCGATAGGTGAAATATTGGGAAAGCACACAAAATGGCATGAACTAGCCAGATACTGCGTCTTGTGCCGTTACAAGTGCGAAACTGCTTCATTGTGATATTCTCGTTAAAGCGCATGCAAGTATCGTGAAACCTTAAAGAACGATGTCATTAGCGAGATACAGCGTTCTGTACTGTAATAAGTTGGTGAGAAACTGTGAGGTCAAGCAAATATCGTAATTGTGACCGAAACAGTGTAATTGAGCGTATTTAGATACAAGTGCGAATGTTAGGTTAGGTTGAGATATCAACCGTCGTAAAACCGCATTAAACAATGTCACTTAGTGAGATGTAGTGTTTTTCAACATTACAAGTCGGGAGCTACGATATCTAATGTGAAAGCGCATGAAACCGTCGTAATCTTGTAGAAAACATTGTAAAGTTGCGAGTAAAACGTTTTCTAACGATAGAAGTGCGAAGGTTAGCTTGAGTTATGTTAGTTTAAGCTATGTAGCGTCGTGAGACCACCAAAAAGGACGTCATCTAACGAGATAGTGTTGTTTTATTGCATGTACGAAACTGCAATAGGTGAAATGTTGTGAAAGTACACAAAACGGCTTGAACAAGCCAGATACTGCGTGTTGTACCGTTACAAGTGCGAAACTGCTTTATTGTGATATTCTCGTTAAAGCGCATGCAAGTATCGTGAAACCTTAAAGAACGATGTCATTTAGCGAGATACAGCGTTCTGTACTGTAATGAGTTGGTGAGAAACTGTGAGGTCAAGCAAATATCGTAATTGTGAACGAAACAGTGTAATTGAGCGTATTTAGATACAAGTGGGAATGTTAGGTTAGGTTGAGATATCAACCATCGTAAAACCGCATTAAACAATGTCACTTAGTGAGATGTAGTGTTTTTCAACATTACAAGTCGGGAACTACGATATCTAATGTGAAAGCGCATGAAACCGTCGTAATGTTGTAGAAAGCAATGTAAAGTAGCGAGTAAAACGTTTTCTAACGATAGAAGTGCGAAGGGTTGATTAGGTTGAGTTATGTTAGTTTAAGCTACGTTGCGTCGTGAAACCACCAAAAACGACGTCATCTAACGAGATAGTGTTGTTTTATTGCGAGTACGAAACTGCGATAGGTAAAATGTTGTGAAAGCACACAAAACGGCATGAAGAAGCCAAATACTGCGTGTTGTACCGTTACAAGTGCGAAACTGCTATGTTGTGACATTCTCGGTAAAGCGCATGCAAGTATCGTGAAACCTTAAAGAACAATGTCATTTAGCGAGATACAGCGTTCTGTACTGCAATAAGTTGGTGAAAAACTGTGAGGTTATGCAAATATCGTAATTGTGAACAAAACAGTGTAATAGAGCGTTTTTAGATACAAGTGCGAATGTTAGGTTAGGTTAAGATATGAACCGTCGTATAACCACATTAAACAATGTCAATTAGTGAGATGCAGTGTTTTTCACCATTAAAAGTGGGGAACTGCGATATCTAATGTGAAAGCGCTTGCAACCGTCATTAGGTTAGGTTAGGTTAGGTTAGGTTAGGTTAGGTTTGGTTAGCTTAGGTTAGGTTAGGTTAGATTAGGTTAGGTTGGGTTGAGTTGGGTTAGGTTAGGTTAGGTTAGGTTAGGTTAGGTTAGGTTAGGTTGGGTTAGGTTAGGTTAGGTTAGGTTAGGTTACGTTAGGTTAGGTTAGGTTACGTTAGGTTAGGTTAGGTTAGGTTACGTTAGGTTAGGTTAGGTTAGGTAAGGATAATTTGGTTAGGTTAGGTAAGGTTAGGTTAGGTTAGGTTGGGTTGGGTGTTGTTGAGTTGGGTTGGGTTGGGTTAGGTTGGGTTAGGTTAGGTTAGGTTACGTTAGGTTAGGTTAGGTCAGGTAAGGTTAGGTTACGTTAGAATAGGTTAGGTTAGGTTACGTTAGGTTAGGTTAAGTTAGGTTAGGTTAGGTTTGGTTAGGTTAGGTTAGGTTAGCTTAGGTTAGGTTAGGTTGGGTTGGGTTGGGTTAGGTTGGGTTAGGTTAGGTTAGGTTAGGTTAGGTTGGGTTAGGTTAGTTTAGGTTAGGTTAGGTTAGGTTAGGTTGGGTTGGGTTGGGTTAGGTTAGGTTAGGTTAGGTAAGGTTAGGTTAGGTTAGGTTAGGTTACGTTAGGTTAAGGTATGGACCGTCGTAAAACCGCATTAAACAGTGTCACTTAGTGAGATGCAGTGTTTTTCACCTTTACAAGTTGGGAACTGTGATATCTAATGTGAAAGCGCTTGAAACCGTCGTAATGTTGTAGAAAGCAATATAAAGTAGCGAGTAAAACGTTTTCTAACGATAGAAGTGCGAAGGTTATGTTAGGTTGAGTTATGTTAGTTTAAGCTAGGTAGCGTCGTGAAACTACCAAAAACAACGTCATCTAACGAGATAGTGTTGTTTTATTGCGAGTACGAAACTGCGATAGGTGAAATGTTGTGAAAGCACACAAAACGGCATGAACAAGCCAAATACTGCGTGTTGTACCGTTACAAGTGCGAAACTGCTATGTTGTGATATTCTCGTTAAAGCGCATGCAAGCATCGTGAAACCTTAAAGAACGATGTCATTTAGCGAGATACAGCGTTCTGTACTGCAATAAGTTGGTGAAAAACTGTGAGGTTATGCAAATATCCTAATTGTGAACGAAACAGTGTAATAGAGCGTTTTTAATACAAGTGCGAATGTTAGGTTAGGTTAAGATATGAACCGTCGTAAAACTGCATTAAACAATGTCACTTAGTGAGATGCAGTGTTTTTCACCATTACAAGTCGGGAACTGCGATATCTAATGTGAAAGCGCTTGCAAACGTCGTTAGGTTAGGTTAGGTTAGGTTAGGTTACGTTAGGTTAGGTTAGGTTAGGTTTGGTTAGGTTAGGTTAGGTTAGGTTAGGGATGTTAGGTAAGGTTTGGTTAGGTTAGGTTAGGTTAGGTTGGGTTAGGTAAGGTTAGGTTAGGTTAAGATATGAACCGCGCTAAAACCGCATTAAACAATGTCACTTAGTGAGATGCTGTGTTTTTCACCATTACAAGTTGGGAACTGCGATATCTAATGTGAAAGCGCATAAAACCGTCGTAATCTTGTAAAAAACATTGTAAAGTAGCGAATAAAACGTTTTCTAACGATTGAAGTGCGAAGGTTCGGTTAGTTTGAGCTAGGTAGCGTCGTGAAACCACCAAAAACGATGTCATCTAACGAGATAGTGTTGTTTTATTGCGAGTACGAAACTGCGATAGGTGAAATATTGGGAAAGCACACAAAATGGCATGAACTAGCCAGATACTGCGTCTTGTGCCGTTACAAGTGCGAAACTGCTTCATTGTGATATTCTCGTTAAAGCGCATGCAAGTATCGTGAAACCTTAAAGAACGATGTCATTTAGCGAGATACAGCGTTCTGTACTGTAATGAGTTGGTGAGAAACTGTGAGGTCAAGCAAATATCGTAATTGTGAACGAAACAGTGTAATTGAGCGTATTTAGATACAAGTGGGAATGTTAGGTTAGGTTGAGATATCAACCATCGTAAAACCGTATTAAACAATGTCACTTAGTGAGATGTAGTGTTTTTCAACATTACAAGTCGGGAAATACGATATCTAATGTGAAAGCGCATGAAACCGTCGTAATGTTGTAGAAAGCAATGTAAAGTAGCGAGTAAAACGTTTTCTAACGATAGAAGTGCGAAGGGTATGTTAGGTTGAGTTATGTTAGTTTAAGCTACGTTGCGTCGTGAAACCACCAAAAACGACGTCATCTAACGAGATAGTGTTGTTTTATTGCGAGTACGAAACTGCGATAGGTAAAATGTTGTGAAAGCACACAAAACGGCATGAAGAAGCCAAATACTGCGTGTTGTACCGTTACAAGTGCGAAACTGCTATGTTGTGACATTCTCGGTAAAGCGCATGCAAGTATCGTGAAACCTTAAAGAACGATGTCATTTAGCGAGATACAGCGTTCTGTACTGTAATAAGTTGGTGAGAAACTGTGAGGTCAAGCAAATATCGTAATTGTGAACGAAACAGTGTAATTGAGCGTCTTTAGATACAAGTGCGAATGTTAGGTTAGGTTGATATATCAACCGTCGTAAAACCGCATTAAACAATGTCACTTAGTGAGATGTAGTGTTTTTCAACATTACAAGTCGGGAACTACGATATCTAATGTGAAAGCGCATGAAACCGTCGTAATGTTGTAGAAAGCAATGTAAAGTAGCGAGTAAAACGTTTTCTAACGATAGAAGTGCGAAGGTTATGTTAGGTTGAGTTATGTTAGTTTAAGCTACGTTGCGTCGTGAAACCACCAAAAACGACGTCATCTAACGAGATAGTGTTGTTTTATAGCGAGTATTAAACTGCGATAGGTGAAATGTTGTGAAAGCACACAAAACGGCATGAACAAGCCAAATACTGCGGGTTCTACCGTTACAAGTGCGAAACTGCTATATTGTGATATTCTCGTTAAAGCGCATGCAAGCATCGTGAAACCTTAAGAACAATGTCATTTAGCGAGATACAGCGTTCTGTACTGCAATAAGTTGGTGAAAAACTGTGAGGTTATGCAAATATCGTAATTGTGAACAAAACAGTGTAATAGAGCGTTTTTAGATACAAGTGCGAATGTTAGGTTAGGTTAAGATATGAACCGTCGTATAACCACATTAAACAATGTCAATTAGTGAGATGCAGTGTTTTTCACCATTAAAAGTGGGGAACTGCGATATCTAATGTGAAAGCGCTTGCAACCGTCATTAGGTTAGGTTAGGTTAGGTTAGGTTAGGTTAGGTTTGGTTAGGTTAGGTTAGGTTAGGTTAGATTAGGTTAGGTTGGGTTGAGTTGGGTTAGGTTAGGTTAGGTTAGGTTAGGTTAGGTTAGATTGGGTTAGGTTAGGTTAGGTTAGGTTAGGTTAGGTTACGTTAGGTTAGGTTAGGTTACGTTAGGTTAGGTTAGGTTAGGTTACGTTAGGTTAGGTTAGGTTAGGTAAGGATAATTTGGTTAGGTTAGGTAAGGTTAGGTTAGGTTAGGTTAGGTTGGGTTGGGTGTTGTTGAGTTGGGTTGGGTTGGGTTAGGTTGGGTTAGGTTAGGTTAGGTTACGTTAGGTTAGGTTAGGTTAGGTTACGTTAGGTTAGGTTAGGTTAGGTTACGTTAGGTTAGGTTAGGTCAGGTAAGGTTAGGTTACGTTAGAATAGGTTAGGTTAGGTTAGGTTACGTTAGGTTAGGTTAAGTTAGGTTAGGTTAGGTTTGGTTAGGTTAGGTTAGGTTAGGTTAGCTTAGGTTAGGTTAGGTTGGGTTGGGTTGGGTTAGGTTGGGTTAGGTTAGGTTAGGTTAGGTTGGGTTAGGTTAGTTTAGGTTAGGTTAGGTTAGGTTAGGTTAGGTTGGGTTGGGTTGGGTTAGGTTAGGTTAGGTTAGGTAAGGTTAGGTTAGGTTAGGTTAGGTTACGTTAGGTTAAGGTATGAACCGTCGTAAAACCGCATTAAACAATGTCACTTAGTGAGATGCAGTGTTTTTCACCTTTACAAGTTGGGAACTGTGATATCTAATGTTAAAGCGCTTGAAACCGTCGTAATCTTGTAGAAAACATTGTAAAGTTGCGAATAAAACGTTTTCTAATGATAGAAGTGCGAAGGTTATGTTAGGTTGAGTTATGTTAGTTTAAGCTAGGTAGCGTCGTGAAACTACCAAAAACGACGTCATCTAACGAGATAGTGTTGTTTTATTGCGACTACGAAACTGCGATAGGTGAAATGTTGTGAAAGTACACAAAACGGCATGAACAAGCCAAATACTGCGTGTTGTACCGTTACAAGTGCGAAACTGCTATGTTGTGATATTCTCGTTAAAGCGCATGCAAGCATCGTGAAACCTTAAAGAACGATGTCATTTAGCGAGATACAGCGTTCTGTACTGCAATAAGTTGGTGAAAAACTGTGAGGTTATGCAAATATCCTAATTGTGAACGAAACAGTGTAATAGAGCGTTTTTAATACAAGTGCGAATGTTAGGTTAGGTTAAGATATGAACCGTCGTAAAACTGCATTAAACAATGTCACTTAGTGAGATGCAGTGTTTTTCACCATTACAAGTCGGGAACTGCGATATCTAATGTGAAAGCGCTTGCAAACGTCGTTAGGTTAGGTTAGGTTAGGTTAGGTTAGGTTAGGTTACGTTAGGTTAGGTTAGGTTAGGTTTGGTTAGGTTAGGTTAGGTTAGGTTAGGGATGTTAGGTAAGGTTTGGTTAGATTAGGTTAGGTTAGGTTGGGTTAGGTAAGGTTAGGTTAGGTTAAGATATGAACCGCGCTAAAACCGCATTAAACAATGTCACTTAGTGAGATGCTGTGTTTTTCACCATTACAAGTCGGGAACTGCGATATCTAATGTGAAAGCGCATAAAACCGTCGTAATCTTGTAAAAAACATTGTAAAGTAGCGAATAAAACGTTTTCTAACGATTGAAGTGCGAAGGTTCGGTTAGTTTGAGCTAGGTAGCGTCGTGAAACCACCAAAAACGATGTCATCTAACGAGATAGTGTTGTTTTATTGCGAGTACGAAACTGCGATAGGTGAAATATTGGGAAAGCACACAAAATGGCATGAACTAGCCAGATACTGCGTCTTGTGCCCTTACAAGTGCGAAACTGCTTTATTGTGATATTCTCGTTAAAGCGCATGCAAGTATCGTGAAACCTTAAAGAACGATGTCATTTAGCGAGATACAGCGTTCTGTACTGTAATAAGTTGGTGAGAAACTGTGAGGTCAAGCAAATATCGTAATTGTGAACGAAACAGTGTAATTGAGCGTCTTTAAATACAAGTGCGAATGTTAGGTTAGGATGACATATCAACCGTCGTAAAACCGCATTAAACAATGTCACTTAGTGAGATGTAGTGTTTTTTAACATTACGAGTCGGGAACTACGATATCTAATGTGAAAGCGCATGAAACCGTCGTAATCTTGTAGAAAACATTGTAAAGTTGCGAGTAAAACGTTTTCTAACAATAGAAGTGCGAAGGTTAGGTTAGGTTAGGTTTAAGCTAGGTAGCGTCGTGAAACTACCAAAAACGACGTCATCTAACGAGATAGTGTTGTTTAATTGCGAGTATTAAACTGCGATAGGTGAAATGTTGTGAAAGCACACAAAACGGCATGAACAAGCCAAATACTGCGTGTTCTACCGTTACAAGTGCGAAACTGCTATATTGTGATATTCAAGTTAAAGCGCATGCAAGCATCGTGAAACCTTAAAGAACAATGTCATTTAGCGAGATACAGCGTTCTGTACTGCAATAAGTTGGTGAAAAACTGTGAGGTTATGCAAATATCGTAATTGTGAACGAAACAGTGTAATAGAGCGTCTTTAGATACAAGTACGAATGTTAGGTTAGGTTAAGATATGAACCGTCGTAAAACCGCATTAAACAAGGTCAATTAGTGAGATGCAGTGTTTTTCACCATTAAAAGTGGGGAACTGCGATATCTAATGTGAAAGCGCTTGCAACCGTCGTTAGGTTAGGTTAGGTTAGGTTTGGTTAGGTTAGGTTAGGTTAGGTTAGATTAGGTTAGGTTGGGTTGAGTTGGGTTAGGTTAGGTTAGGTTAGGTTAGGTTAGGTTACGTTAGGTTAGGTTAGGTTAGGTAAGGATAATTTGGTTAGGTTAGGTAAGGTTAGGTTAGGTTAGGTTAGGTTGGGTTGGGTGTTGTTGGGTTGGGTTAGGTTAGGTTACGTTAGGTTAGGTTAGGTTAGGTTACGTTAGGTTATGTTAGGTTAGGTTAGGTTACGTTAGCTTAGGTTAGGTCAGGTAAGGTTAGGTTACGTTATAATAGGTTAGGTTAGGTTAGGTTACGTTAGGTTAGGTTAAGTTAGGTTAGGTTAGGTTTGTTTAGGTTAGGTTAGGTTAGCTTAGGTTAGGTTAGGTTGGGTTGGGTTGGGTTAGGTTGGGTTAGGTTAGGTTAGGTTAGGTTGGGTTAGGTTAGGTTAGGTTAGGTTAGGTTGGGTTGGGTTGGCTTAGGTTAGGTTAGGGTGGTAAGGTTAGGTTAGGTTAGGTTAGGTTACGTTAGGTTAAGGTATGAACCGTCGTAAAACCGCATTAAACAATGTCACTTAGTGAGATGCAGTGTTTTTCACCATTACAAGTCGGGAGCTGCGATATCTAATGTGAAAGCGCTTGCAAACGTCGTTAGGTTAGGTTAGGTTAGGTTAGGTTAGGTTAGGTTAGGTTACGTTAGGTTAGGTTTGGTTAGGTTAGGTTAGGTTAGGTTATGTTAGGTTAGGTTGGGTTAGGTTAGGTTAGGTTACGTTAGGTTAAGGTATGAACCGTCGTAAAACCGCAATAAACAATGTCACTTAGTGAGATGCAGTGTTTTTCACCTTTACAAGTTGGGAACTGCGATATCTAATGTGAAAGCGCTTGAAACCGTCGTAATGTTGTAGAAAGCAATGTAAAGTATCGAGTAAAACGTTTTCTAACGATAGAAGTGCGAAGGTTATGTTAGGTTGAGTTATGTTAGTTTAAGCTAGGTAGCGTCGTGAAACCACCAAAAACGACGTCATCTAACGAGATAGTGTTGTTTTATTGCGAGTACGAAACTGCGATAGGTAAAATGTTGTGAAAGCACACAAAACGGCATGAACAAGCCAAATACTGCGTGTTGTACCGTTACAAGTGCGAAACTGCTATGTTGTGACATTCTCGGTAAAGCGCATGCAAGTATCGTGAAACCTTAAAGAACGATGTCATTTAGCGAGATACAGCGTTCTGTACTGTAATAAGTTGGTGAGAAACTGTGAGGTCAAGCAAATATCGTAATTGTGAACGAAACAGTGTAATTGAGCGTCTTTAGATACAAGTGCGAATGTTAGGTTAGGTTGACATATCAACCGTCGTAAAACCGCATTAAACAATGTCACTTAGTGAGATGCAGTGTTTTTCACCTTTACAAGTTGGGAACTGTGATATCTAATGTGAAAGCGCTTGAAACCGTCGTAATGTTGTAGAAAGCAATGTAAAGTAGCGAGTAAAACGTTTTCTAACGATAGAACTGCGAAGGTTATGTTAGGTTGAGTTATGTTAGTTTAAGCTAGGTAGCGTCGTGAAACTACCAAAAACAACGTCATCTAACGAGATAGTGTTGTTTTATTGTGAGTACGAAACTGCGATAGGTGAAATGTTGTGAAAGCACACAAAACGGCATGAACAAGCCAAATACTGCGTGTTGTACCGTTACAAGTGCGAAACTGCTATGTTGTGATATTGTCGTTAAAGCGCATGCAAGTATCGTGAAACCTTAAAGAACGATGTCATTTAGCGAGATACAGCCTAATGTACTGTAATAAGTTGGTGAGAAACTGTGAGGTCAAGCAAATATCGTAATTGTGAACGAAACAGTGTAATTGAGCGTCTTTAGATACAAGTGCGAATGTTAGGTTAGGTTCACATATCAACCGTCGTAAAACCGCATTAAACAATGTCACTTAGTGAGATGTAGTGTTTTTCAACATTACAAGTCGGGAACTACGATATCTAATGTGAAAGCGCATGAAACCGTCGTAATCTTGTAGAAAACATTGTAAAGTTGCGAGTAAAACGTTTTCTAACGTTAGAAGTGCGGAGGTTAGGTTAGGTTGGGTTAGTTTAAGCTAGGTAGCGTCGTGAAACTACCAAAAACGACGTCATCTAACGAGATAGTGTTGTTTTATTGCGAGTATTAAACTGCGATAGGTGAAATGTTGTGAAAGCACACAAAACGGCATGAACAAGCCAAATACTGCGTGTTCTACCGTTACAAGTGCGAAACTGCTATATTGTGATATTCTCGTTAAAGCGCATGCAAGCATCGTGAAACCTTAAAGAACAATGTCATTTAGCAAGATACAGCGTTCTGTACTGCAATAAGTTGGTGAAAAACTGTGAGGTTATGCAAATATCGTAATTGTGAACGAAACAGTGTAATAGAGCGTTTTTCAATACAAGTACGAATGTTAAGTTAGGTTAAGATATGAACCGTCGTAAAACCGCATTAAACAATGTCACTTAGTGAGATGCAGTGTTTTTCACCATTACAAGTCGGGAACTGCGATATCTAATGTGAAAGCGCTTGCAAACGTCGTTAGGTTAGGTTAGGTTAGGTTAGGTTACGTTAGGTTAGGTTTGGTTAGGTTAGGTTAGGTTAGGTTATGTTAGGTTAGGTTGGGTTAGGTTAGGTTAGGTTACGTTAGGTTAAGGTATGAACCGTCGTAAAACCGCATTAAACAATGTCACTTAGTGAGATGCAGTGTTTTTCACCTTTACAAGTTGGGAACTGCGATATCTAATGTGAAAGCGCTTGAAACCGTCGTAAAGTTGTAGAAAGCAATGTAAAGTAACGAGTAAAACGTTTTCTAACGATAGAAGTGCGAAGGTTATGTTAGGTTGAGTTATGTTAGTTTAAGCTAGGTAGCGTCGTGAAACCACCACAAACGACGTCATCTAACGAGATAATGTTGTTTTATTGCGAGTACGAAACTGCGATAGGTAAAATGTTGTGAAAGCACACAAAACGGCATGAACAAGCCAAATACTGCGTGTTGTACCGTTACAAGTGCGAAACTGCTATGTGGTGACATTCTCGGTAAAGCGCATGCAAGTATCGTGAAACCTTAAAGAACGATGTCATTTAGCGAGATACAGCGTTCTGTACTGTAATAGGTTGGTGAGAAACTGTGAGGTCAAGCAAATATCGTAATTGTGAACGAAACAGTGTAATTGAGCGTCTTTATATACAAGTGCGAATGTTAGGTTAGGTTGACATATCAACCGTCGTAAAACCGCATTAAACAATGTCACTTGATGAGATGTAGTGTTTTTCAACAGTACAAGTCGGGAACTACGATATCTAATGTGAAAGCGCATGAAACCGTCGTAATCTTGTAGAAAACGTAAAGTTGCGAGTAAAACGTTTTCTAACGATAGAAGTGCGAAGGTTAGCTTAGGTTAGGTTAGTTTAAGCTAGGTAGCGTCGTGAAACTACCAAAAACGACGTCATCTAACGAGATAGTGTTGTTTTATTGCGAGTATTAAACTGCGATAGGTTTAATGTTGTGAAAGCACACAAAACGGAATGAACAAGCCAAATACTGCGTGTTCTACCGTTACAAGTGCGAAACTGCTATATTGTGATATTCTCGTTAAAGCGCATGCAAGCATCGTGAAACCTTAAAGAACAATGTCATTTAGCGAGATACAGCGTTCTGTACTGCAATAAGTTGGTGAAAAACTGTGAGGTTATGCAAATATCGTAATTGTGAACAAAACAGTGTAATATAGCGTTTTTAGATACAAGTGCGAATGTTAGGTTAGGTTAAGATATGAACCGTCGTAAAACCGCATTAAACAATGTCAATTAGTGAGATGCAGTGTTTTTCACCATTAAAAGTGGGGAACTGCGATATCTAATGTGAAAGCGCTTGCAAACGTCGTTAAGTTAGGTTAGGTTAGGTTAGGTTAGGTTTGGTTAGGTTAGGTTAGGTTAGGTTAGGTTAGATTAGGTTAGGTTGGGTTGAGTTGGGTTAGGTTAGGTTAGGTTAGGTTAGGTTAGGTTACGTTAGGTTAGGTTAGGTTACGTTATGTTAGGTTAGGTTAGGTAAGGATAATTTGGTTAGGTTAGGTAAGGTTAGGTTAGGTTAGGTTGGGTTGGGTGTTGTTGGGTTGGGTTGGGTTAGGTTGGGTTAGGTTAGGTTAGGTTACGTTAGGTTAGGTTAGGTTAGGTTACTTTAGGTTATGTTAGGTTAGGTTAGGTCAGGTAAGGTTAGGTTACGTTAGAATAGGTTAGGTTAGGTTAGGTTACGTTAGGTTAGGTTAAGTTAGGTTAGGTTAGGTTTGGTTAGGTTAGGTTAGGTTAGCTTAGGTTAGGTTAGGTTGGGTTGGGTTGGGTTAGGTTGGGTTAGGTTAGGTTAGGTTAGGTTGGGTTAGGTTAGTTTAGGTTAGGTTAGGTTAGGTTAGGTTGGATTGGGTTGGGTTAGGTTAGGTTAGGTTAGGTAAGGTTACGTTAGGTTAAGGTATGAACCGTCGTAAAACCGCATTAAACAATGTCACTTAGTGAGATGCAGTGTTTTTCACCTTTACAAGTTGGGAACTGTGATATCTAATGTGAAAGCGCTTCAAACCGTCGTAATGTTGTAGAAAGCAATATAAAGTAGCGAGTAAAACGTTTTCTAACGATAGAAGTGCGAAGGTTATGTTAGGTTGAGTTATGTTAGTTTAAGCTAGGTAGCGTCGTGAAACTACCAAAAACAACGTCATCTAACGAGATAGTGTTGTTTTATTGCGAGTACGAAACTGCGATAGGTGAAATGTTGTGAAAGCACACAAAACGGCATGAACAAACCAAATACTGCGTGTTGTACCGTTACAAGTGCGAAACTGCTATGTTGTGATATTCTCGTTAAAGCGCATGCAAGCATCGTGAAACCTTAAAGAACGATGTCATGTAGCGAGATACAGCGTTCTGTACTGCAATAAGTTGGTGAAAAACTGTGAGGTTATGCAAATATCCTAATTGTGAACGAAACAGTGTAATAGATCGTTTTTTAATACAAGTGCGAATGTTAGGTTAGGTTAAGATATGAACCGTCGTAAAACCGCATTAAACAATGTCACTTAGTGAGATGCAGTGTTTTTCACCATTACAAGTCGGGAACTGCGATATCTAATGTGAAAGCGCTTGCAAACGTCGTTAGGTTAGGTTAGGTTAGGTTAGGTTAGGTTACGTTAGGTTAGGTTAGGTTAGGTTTGGTTAGGTTAGGTTAGGTTAGGTTAGGTTAGGGATGTTAGGTAAGGTGTGGTTAGGTTAGGTTAGGTTGGGTTAGGTAAGGTTAGGTTAGGTTAAGATATGAACCGCGCTAAAACCGCATTAAACAATGTCACTTATTGAGATGCTGTGTTTTTCACCATTACAAGTCGGGAACTGCGATATCTAATGTGAAAGCGCATAAAACCGTCGTAATCTTGTAAAAAACATTGTAAAGTAGCGAATAAAACGTTTTCTAACGATAGAAGTGCGAAGGTTCGGTTAGTTTGAGCTAGGTAGCGTCGTGAAACCACCAAAAACGATGTCATCTAACGAGATAGTGTTGTTTTATTGCGAGTACGAAACTGCGATAGGTGAAATATCGGGAAAGCACACAAAATGGCATGAACTAGCCAGATACTGCTTCTTGTGCCGTTACAAGTGCGAAACTGCTTTATTGTGTTATTCTCGTTAAAGCGCATGCAAGTATCGTGAAACCTTAAAGAACGATGTCATTAGCGAGATACAGCGTTCTGTACTGTAATAAGTTGGTGAGAAACTGTGAGGTCAAGCAAATATCGTAATTGTGAACGAAACAGTGTAATTGAGCGTATTTAGATACAAGTGCGAATGTTAGGTTAGGTTGAGATATCAACCGTCGTAAAACCGCATTAAACAATGTCACTTAGTGAGATGTAGTGTTTTTCAACATTACAAGTCGGGAACTACGATATCTAATGTGAAAGCGCATGAAACCGTCGTAATCTTGTAGAAAACATTGTAAAGTTGCGAGTAAAACGTTTTCTAACGATAGAAGTGCGAAGGTTAGCTTGAGTTATGTTAGTTTAAGCTATGTAGCGTCGTGAGACCACCAAAAAGGACGTCATCTAACGAGATAGTGTTGTTTTATTGCATGTACGAAACTGCAATAGGTGAAATGTTGTGAAAGTACACAAAACGGCTTGAACAAGCCAGATACTGCGTGTTGTACCGTTACAAGTGCGAAACTGCTTTATTGTGATAATCTCGTTAAAGCGCATGCAAGTATCGTGAAACCTTAAAGAACGATGTCATTTAGCGAGATACAGCGTTCTGTAAGTTGGTGAGAAACTGTGAGGTCAAGCAAATATCGTAATTGTGAACGAAACAGTGTAATTGAGCGTATTTAGATACAAGTGCGAATGTTAGGTTAGGTTGAGATATCAACCGTCGTAAAACCGCATTAAACAATGTCACTTAGTGAGATGTAGTGTTTTTCAACATTACAAGTCGGGAACTACGATATCTAATGTGAAAGCGCATGAAACCGTCGTAATGTTGTAGAAAGCAATGTAAAGTAGCGAGTAAAACGTTTTCTAACGATAGAAGTGCGAAGGTTATGTTAGGTTGAGTTATGTTAGTTTAAGCTACGTTGCGTCGTGAAACCACCAAAAACGACGTCATCTAACGAGATAGTGTTGTTTTATTGCGAGTACGAAACTGCGATAGGTAAAATGTTGTGAAAGCACACAAAAAGCATGAACAAGCCAAATACTGCGTGTTGTACCGTTACAAGTGCGAAACTGCTATGTTGTGACATTCTCGGTAAAGCGCATGCAAGCATCGTGAAACCTTAAAGAACAATGTCATTTAGCGAGATACAGCGTTCTGTACTGCAATAAGTTGGTGAAAAACTGTGAGGTTATGCAAATATCGTAATTGTGAACAAAACAGTGTAATATAGCGTTTTTAGATACAAGTGCGAATGTTAGGTTAGGTTAAGATATGAACCGTCGTAAAACCGCATTAAACAATGTCAATTAGTGAGATGCAGTGTTTTTCACCATTAAAAGTGGGGAACTGCGATATCTAATGTGAAAGCGCTTGCAAACGTCGTTAGGTTAGGTTAGGTTAGGTTAGGTTAGGTTTGGTTAGGTTAGGTTAGGTTAGGTTAGGTTAGATTAGGTTAGGTTGGGTTGAGTTGGGTTAGGTTAGGTTAGGTTAGGTTAGGTTAGGTTAGGTTACGTTAGGTTAGGTTAGGTTACGTTATGTTAGGTTAGGTTAGGTAAGGATAATTTGGTTAGGTTAGGTAAGGTTAGGTTAGGTTAGGTTAGGTTGGGTTGGGTGTTGTTGGGTTGGGTTGGGTTAGGTTGGGTTAGGTTAGGTTAGGTTACGTTAGGTTAGGTTAGGTTAGGTTACTTTAGGTTATGTTAGGTTAGGTTAGGTCAGGTAAGGTTAGGTTACGTTAGAATAGGTTAGGTTAGGTTAGGTTACGTTAGGTTAGGTTAAGTTAGGTTAGGTTAGGTTTGGTTAGGTTAGGTTAGGTTAGCTTAGGTTAGGTTAGGTTGGGTTGGGTTGGGTTAGGTTGGGTTAGGTTAGGTTAGGTTAGGTTGGGTTAGGTTAGTTTAGGTTAGGTTAGGTTAGGTTAGGTTGGATTGGGTTGGGTTAGGTTAGGTTAGGTTAGGTAAGGTTACGTTAGGTTAAGGTATGAACCGTCGTAAAACCGCATTAAACAATGTCACTTAGTGAGATGCAGTGTTTTTCACCTTTACAAGTTGGGAACTGTGATATCTAATGTGAAAGCGCTTGAAACCGTCGTAATGTTGTAGAAAGCAATATAAAGTAGCGAGTAAAACGTTTTCTAACGATAGAAGTGCGAAGGTTATGTTAGGTTGAGTTATGTTAGTTTAAGCTAGGTAGCGTCGTGAAACTACCAAAAACAACGTCATCTAACGAGATAGTGTTGTTTTATTGCGAGTACGAAACTGCGATAGGTGAAATGTTGTGAAAGCACACAAAACGGCATGAACAAACCAAATACTGCGTGTTGTACCGTTACAAGTGCGAAACTGCTATGTTGTGATATTCTCGTTAAAGCGCATGCAAGCATCGTGAAACCTTAAAGAACGATGTCATGTAGCGAGATACAGCGTTCTGTACTGCAATAAGTTGGTGAAAAACTGTGAGGTTATGCAAATATCCTAATTGTGAACGAAACAGTGTAATAGATCGTTTTTTAATACAAGTGCGAATGTTAGGTTAGGTTAAGATATGAACCGTCGTAAAACCGCATTAAACAATGTCACTTAGTGAGATGCAGTGTTTTTCACCATTACAAGTCGGGAACTGCGATATCTAATGTGAAAGCGCATAAAACCGTCGTAATCTTGTAAAAAACATTGTAAAGTAGCGAATAAAACGTTTTCTAACGATAGAAGTGCGAAGGTTCGGTTAGTTTGAGCTAGGTAGCGTCGTGAAACCACCAAAAACGATGTCATCTAACGAGATAGTGTTGTTTTATTGCGAGTACGAAACTGCGATAGGTGAAATATCGGGAAAGCACACAAAATGGCATGAACTAGCCAGATACTGCGTCTTGTGCCGTTACAAGTGCGAAACTGCTTTATTGTGATATTCTCGTTAAAGCGCATGCAAGTATCGTGAAACCTTAAAGAACGATGTCATTAGCGAGATACAGCGTTCTGTACTGTAATAAGTTGGTGAGAAACTGTGAGGTCAAGCAAATATCGTAATTGTGAACGAAACAGTGTAATTGAGCGTATTTAGATACAAGTGCGAATGTTAGGTTAGGTTGAGATATCAACCGTCGTAAAACCGCATTAAACAATGTCACTTAGTGAGATGTAGTGTTTTTCAACATTACAAGTCGGGAACTACGATATCTAATGTGAAAGCGCATGAAACCGTCGTAATCTTGTAGAAAACATTGTAAAGTTGCGAGTAAAACGTTTTCTAACGATAGAAGTGCGAAGGTTAGCTTGAGTTATGTTAGTTTAAGCTATGTAGCGTCGTGAGACCACCAAAAAGGACGTCATCTAACGAGATAGTGTTGTTTTATTGCATGTACGAAACTGCAATAGGTGAAATGTTGTGAAAGTACACAAAACGGCTTGAACAAGCCAGATACTGCGTGTTGTACCGTTACAAGTGCGAAACTGCTTTATTGTGATAATCTCGTTAAAGCGCATGCAAGTATCGTGAAACCTTAAAGAACGATGTCATTTAGCGAGATACAGCGTTCTGTACTGTAATAAGTTGGTGAGAAACTGTGAGGTCAAGCAAATATCGTAATTGTGAACGAAACAGTGTAATTGAGCGTATTTAGATACAAGTGCGAATGTTAGGTTAGGTTGAGATATCAACCGTCGTAAAACCGCATTAAACAATGTCACTTAGTGAGATGTAGTGTTTTTCAACATTACAAGTCGGGAACTACGATATCTAATGTGAAAGCGCATAAACCGTCGTAATGTTGTAGAAAGCAATGTAAAGTAGCGAGTAAAACGTTTTCTAACGATAGAAGTGCGAAGGTTATGTTAGGTTGAGTTATGTTAGTTTAAGCTACGTTGCGTCGTGAAACCACCAAAAACGACGTCATCTAACGAGATAGTGTTGTTTTATTGCGAGTACGAAACTGCGATAGGTAAAATGTTGTGAAAGCACACAAAAAGCATGAACAAGCCAAATACTGCGTGTTGTACCGTTACAAGTGCGAAACTGCTATGTTGTGACATTCTCGGTAAAGCGCATGCAAGTATCGTGAAACCTTAAAGAACGATGTCATTTAGCGAGATACAGCGTTCTGTACTGTAATAAGTTGGTGAGAAACTGTGAGGTCAAGCAAATATCGTAATTGTGAACGAAACAGTGTAATTGAGCGTCTTTAGATACAAGTGCGAATGTTAGGTTAGGTTCACATATCAACCGTCGTAAAACCGCACTATACAATGTCACTTAGTGAGATGTAGTGTTTTTCAACATTACAAGTCGGGAACTACGATATCTAATGTGAAAGCGCTTGCAAACGTCGTTAGGTTAGGTTAGGTTAGGTTAGGTTACGTTAAGTTAGGTTTGGTTAGGTTAGGTTAGGTTAGGTTATGTTAGGTTAGGTTGGGTTAGGTTAGGTTAGGTTACGTTAGGTTAAGGTATGAACCGTCGTAAAACCGCAGTAAACAATGTCACTTAGTGAGATGCAGTGTTTTTCACCTTTACAAGTTGGGAACTGCGAGATCTAATGTGAAAGCGCTTGAAACCGTCGTAAAGTTGTATAAAGCAATGTAAAGTAACGAGTAAAACGTTTTCTAACGATAGAAGTGCGAAGGTTATGTTAGGTTGAGTTATGTTAGTTTAAGCTAGGTAGCGTCGTGAAACCACCAAAAACGACGTCATCTAACGAGATAATGTTGTTTTATTGCGAGTACGAAACTGCGATAGGTAAAATGTTGTGAAAGCACACAAAACGGCATGAACAAGCCAAATACTGCGTGTTGTACCGTTACAAGTGCGAAACTGCTATGTTGTGACATTCTCGGTAAAGCGCATGCAAGTATCGTGAAACCTTAAAGAACGATGTCATTTAGCGAGATACAGCGTTCTGTACTGTAATAGGTTGGTGAGAAACTGTGAGGTCAAGCAAATATCGTAATTGTGAACGAAACAGTGTAATTAAGCGTCTTTATATACAAGTGCGAATGTTAGGTTAGGTTGACATATCAACCGTCGTAAAACCGCATTAAACAATGTGACTTAGTGAGATGTAGTGTTTTTCAACAGTACAAGTCGGGAACTACGATATCTAATGTGAAAGCGCATGAAACCGTCGTAATCTTGTAGAAAACATTGTAAAGTTGCGAGTAAAACGTTTTCTAACGATAGAAGTGCGAAGGTTAGGTTAGGTTAGGTTAGTTTAAGCTAGGTAGCGTCGTGAAACTACCAAAAACGACGTCATCTAACGAGATAGTGTTGTTTTATTGCGAGTATTAAACTGCGATAGGTGAAATGTTGTGAAAGCACACAAAACGGCATGAACAAGCCAAATACTGCGTGTTCTACCGTTACAAGTGCGAAACTGCTATATTGTGATATTCTCGTTAAAGCGCATGCAAGCATCGTGAAACCTTAAAGAACAATGTCATTTAGCGAGATGCAGCGTTCTGTACTGCAATAAGTTGGTGAAAAACTGTGAGGTTATGCAAATATCGTAATTGTGAACGAAACAGTGTAATAGAGCGTTTTTCAATACAAGTACGAATGTTAGGTTAGGTTAAGATATGAACCGTCGTAAAACCGCATTAAACAATGTCACTTAGTGAGATGCAGTGTTTTTCACCATTACAAGTCGGGAACTGCGATATCTAATGTGAAAGCGCTTGCAAACGTCGTTAGGTTAGGTTAGGTTAGGTTAGGTTAGGTTAGGTTACGTTAGGTTAGGTTAGGTTAGGTTTGGTTAGGTTAGGTTAGGTTAGGTTAGGTTAGGGATGTTAGGTAAGGTGTGGTTAGGTTAGGTTAGGTTGGGTTAGGTAAGGTTAGGTTAGGTTAAGATATGAACCGCGCTAAAACCGCATTAAACAATGTCACTTAGTGAGATGCTGTGTTTTTCACCATTACAAGTCGGGAACTGCGATATCTAATGTGAAAGCGCATAAAACCGTCGTAATCTTGTAAAAAACATTGTAAAGTAGCGAATAAAACGTTTTCTAACGATAGAAGTGCGAAGGTTCGGTAAGTTTGAGCTAGGTAGCGTCGTGAAACCACCAAAAACGATGTCATCTAACGAGATAGTGTTGTTTTATTGCGAGTACGAAACTGCGATAGGTGAAATATCGGGAAAGCACACAAAATGGCATGAACTAGCCAGATACTGCGTCTTGTGCCATTACAAGTGCGAAACTGCTTTATTGTGATATTCTCGTTAAAGCGCATGCAAGTATCGTGAAACCTTAAAGAACGATGTCATTAGCGAGATACAGCGTTCTGTACTGTAATAAGTTGGTGAGAAACTGTGAGGTCAAGCAAATATCGTAATTGTGAACGAAACAGTGTAATTGAGCGTATTTAGATACAAGTGCGAATGTTAGGTTAGGTTGAGATATCAACCGTCGTAAAACCGCATTAAACAATGTCACTTAGTGAGATGTAGTGTTTTTCAACATTACAAGTCGGGAACTACGATATCTAATGTGAAAGCGCATGAAACCGTCGTAATCTTGTAGAAAACATTGTAAAGTTGCGAGTAAAACGTTTTCTAACGATAGAAGTGCGAAGGTTAGCTTGAGTTATGTTAGTTTAAGCTATGTAGCGTCGTGAGACCACCAAAAAGGACGTCATCTAACGAGATAGTGTTGTTTTATTGCATGTACGAAACTGCAATAGGTGAAATGTTGTGAAAGTACACAAAACGGCTTGAACAAGCCAGATACTGCGTGTTGTACCGTTACAAGTGCGAAACTGCTTTATTGTGATAATCTCGTTAAAGCGCATGCAAGTATCGTGAAACCTTAAAGAACGATGTCATTTAGCGAGATACAGCGTTCTGTACTGTAATAAGTTGGTGAGAAACTGTGAGGTCAAGCAAATATCGTAATTGTGAACGAAACAGTGTAATTGAGCGTATTTAGATACAAGTGCGAATGTTAGGTTAGGTTGAGATATCAACCGTCGTAAAACCGCATTAAACAATGTCACTTAGTGAGATGTAGTGTTTTTCAACATTACAAGTCGGGAACTACGATATCTAATGTGAAAGCGCATGAAACCGTCGTAATGTTGTAGAAAGCAATGTGAAGTAGCGAGTAAAACGTTTTCTAACGATAGAAGTGCGAAGGTTATGTTAGGTTGAGTTATGTTAGTTTAAGCTACGTTGCGTCGTGAAACCACCAAAAACGACGTCATCTAACGAGATAGTGTTGTTTTATTGCGAGTACGAAACTGCGATAGGTAAAATGTTGTGAAAGCACACAAAAAGCATGAACAAGCCAAATACTGCGTGTTGTACCGTTACAAGTGCGAAACTGCTATGTTGTGACATTCTCGGTAAAGCGCATGCAAGTATCGTGAAACCTTAAAGAACGATGTCATTTAGCGAGATACAGCGTTCTGTACTGTAATAAGTTGGTGAGAAACTGTGAGGTCAAGCAAATATCGTAATTGTGAACGAAACAGTGTAATTGAGCGTCTTTAGATACAAGTGCGAATGTTAGGTTAGGTTCACATATCAACCGTCGTAAAACCGCACTATACAATGTCACTTAGTGAGATGTAGTGTTTTTCAACATTACAAGTCGGGAACTACGATATCTAATGTGAAAGCGCATGAAACCGTCGTAATCTTGTAGAAAACATTGTAAAGTTGCGAGTAAAACGTTTTCTAACGATAGAAGTGCGAAGGTTAGGTTAGGTTGGGTTAGTTTAAGCTAGGTAGCGTCGTGAAACTACCAAAAACGACGTCATCTAATGAGATAGTGTTGTTTTATTGCGAGTATTAAACTGCGATTGGTGAAATGTTGTGAAAGCACACAAAACGGCATGAACAAGCCAAATACTGCGTGTTCTACCGTTACAAGTGCGAAACTCCTATATTGTGATATTCTCGTTAAATCGCATGCAAGCATCGTGAAACCTTAAAGAACAATGTCATTTAGCGAGATACAGCGTTCTGTACTGCAATAAGTTGGTGAAAAACTGTGAGGTTATGCAAATATCGCAATTGTGAACAAAACAGTGTAATAGAGCGTTTTTCAATACAAGTACGAATGTTAGGTTAGGTCAAGATATGAACCGTCGTAAAACCGCATTAAACAATGTCACTTAGTGAGATGCAGTGTTTTTCACCATTACAAGTCGGGAACTGCGATATCTAATGTGAAAGCGCTTGCAAACGTCGTTAGGTTAGGTTAGGTTAGGTTAGGTTACGTTAAGTTAGGTTTGGTTAGGTTAGGTTAGGTTAGGTTATGTTAGGTTAGGTTGGGTTAGGTTAGGTTAGGTTAAGGTATGAACCGTCGTAAAACCGCAGTAAACAATGTCACTTAGTGAGATGCAGTGTTTTTCACCTTTACAAGTTGGGAACTGCGAGATCTAATGTGAAAGCGCTTGAAACCGTCGTAAAGTTGTATAAAGCAATGTAAAGTAACGAGTAAAACGTTTTCTAACGATAGAAGTGCGAAGGTTATGTTAGGTTGAGTTATGTTAGTTTAAGCTAGGTAGCGTCGTGAGACCACCAAAAACGACGTCATCTAACGAGATAATGTTGTTTTATTGCGAGTACGAAACTGCGATAGGTAAAATGTTGTGAAAGCACACAAAACGGCATGAACAAGCCAAATACTGCGTGTTGTACCGTTACAAGTGCGAAACTGCTATGTTGTGACATTCTCGGTAAAGCGCATGCAAGTATCGTGAAACCTTAAAGAACAATGTCATTTAGCGAGATACAGCGTTCTGTACTGCAATAAGTTGGTGAGAAACTGTGAGGTCAAGCAAATATCGTAATTGTGAACGAAACAGTGTAATTGAGCGTATTTAGATACAAGTGCGAATGTTAGGTTAGGTTGAGATATCAACCGTCGTAAAACCGCATTAAACAATGTCACTTAGTGAGATGTAGTGTTTTTCAACATTACAAGTCGGGAACTACGATATCTAATGTGAAAGCGCATGAAACCGTCGTAATGTTGTAGAAAGCAATGTAAAGTAGCGAGTAAAACGTTTTCTAACGATAGAAGTGCGAAGGTTATGTTAGGTTGAGTTATGTTAGTTTAAGCTACGTTGCGTCGTGAAACCACCAAAAACGACGTCATCTAACGAGATAGTGTTGTTTTATTGCGAGTACGAAACTGCGATAGGTAAAATGTTGTGAAAGCACACAAAAAGCATGAACAAGCCAAATACTGCGTGTTGTACCGTTACAAGTGCGAAACTGCTATGTTGTGACATTCTCGGTAAAGCGCATGCAAGTATCGTGAAACCTTAAAGAACGATGTCATTTAGCGAGATACAGCGTTCTGTACTGTAATAGGTTGGTGAGAAACTGTGAGGTCAAGCAAATATCGTAATTGTGAACGAAACAGTGTAATTGAGCGTCTTTATATACAAGTGCGAATGTTAGGTTAGGTTGACATATCAACCGTCGTAAAACCGCATTAAACAATGTCACTTGATGAGATGTAGTGTTTTTCAACAGTACAAGTCGGGAACTACGATATCTAATGTGAAAGCGCATGAAACCGTCGTAATCTTGTAGAAAACGTAAAGTTGCGAGTAAAACGTTTTCTAACGATAGAAGTGCGAAGGTTAGCTTAGGTTAGGTTAGTTTAAGCTAGGTAGCGTCGTGAAACTACCAAAAACGACGTCATCTAACGAGATAGTGTTGTTTTATTGCGAGTATTAAACTGCGATAGGTTTAATGTTGTGAAAGCACACAAAACGGAATGAACAAGCCAAATACTGCGTGTTCTACCGTTACAAGTGCGAAACTGCTATATTGTGATATTCTCGTTAAAGCGCATGCAAGCATCGTGAAACCTTAAAGAACAATGTCATTTAGCGAGATACAGCGTTCTGTACTGCAATAAGTTGGTGAAAAACTGTGAGGTTATGCAAATATCGTAATTGTGAACAAAACAGTGTAATATAGCGTTTTTAGATACAAGTGCGAATGTTAGGTTAGGTTAAGATATGAACCGTCGTAAAACCGCATTAAACAATGTCAATTAGTGAGATGCAGTGTTTTTCACCATTAAAAGTGGGGAACTGCGATATCTAATGTGAAAGCGCTTGCAAACGTCGTTAGGTTAGGTTAGGTTAGGTTAGGTTAGGTTTGGTTAGGTTAGGTTAGGTTAGGTTAGGTTAGATTAGGTTAGGTTGGGTTGAGTTGGGTTAGGTTAGGTTAGGTTAGGTTAGGTTAGGTTAGGTTACGTTAGGTTAGGTTAGGTTACGTTATGTTAGGTTAGGTTAGGTAAGGATAATTTGGTTAGGTTAGGTAAGGTTAGGTTAGGTTAGGTTAGGTTGGGTTGGGTGTTGTTGGGTTGGGTTGGGTTAGGTTGGGTTAGGTTAGGTTAGGTTACGTTAGGTTAGGTTAGGTTAGGTTACTTTAGGTTATGTTAGGTTAGGTTAGGTCAGGTAAGGTTAGGTTACGTTAGAATAGGTTAGGTTAGGTTAGGTTACGTTAGGTTAGGTTAAGTTAGGTTAGGTTAGGTTTGGTTAGGTTAGGTTAGGTTAGCTTAGGTTAGGTTAGGTTGGGTTGGGTTGGGTTAGGTTGGGTTAGGTTAGGTTAGGTTAGGTTGGGTTAGGTTAGTTTAGGTTAGGTTAGGTTAGGTTAGGTTGGATTGGGTTGGGTTAGGTTAGGTTAGGTTAGGTAAGGTTACGTTAGGTTAAGGTATGAACCGTCGTAAAACCGCATTAAACAATGTCACTTAGTGAGATGCAGTGTTTTTCACCTTTACAAGTTGGGAACTGTGATATCTAATGTGAAAGCGCTTGAAACCGTCGTAATGTTGTAGAAAGCAATATAAAGTAGCGAGTAAAACGTTTTCTAACGATAGAAGTGCGAAGGTTATGTTAGGTTGAGTTATGTTAGTTTAAGCTAGGTAGCGTCGTGAAACTACCAAAAACAACGTCATCTAACGAGATAGTGTTGTTTTATTGCGAGTACGAAACTGCGATAGGTGAAATGTTGTGAAAGCACACAAAACGGCATGAACAAACCAAATACTGCGTGTTGTACCGTTACAAGTGCGAAACTGCTATGTTGTGATATTCTCGTTAAAGCGCATGCAAGCATCGTGAAACCTTAAAGAACGATGTCATGTAGCGAGATACAGCGTTCTGTACTGCAATAAGTTGGTGAAAAACTGTGAGGTTATGCAAATATCCTAATTGTGAACGAAACAGTGTAATAGATCGTTTTTTAATACAAGTGCGAATGTTAGGTTAGGTTAAGATATGAACCGTCGTAAAACCGCATTAAACAATGTCACTTAGTGAGATGCAGTGTTTTTCACCATTACAAGTCGGGAACTGCGATATCTAATGTGAAAGCGCTTGCAAACGTCGTTAGGTTAGGTTAGGTTAGGTTAGGTTAGGTTACGTTAGGTTAGGTTAGGTTAGGTTTGGTTAGGTTAGGTTAGGTTAGGTTAGGGATGTTAGGTAAGGTGTGGTTAGGTTAGGTTAGGTTGGGTTAGGTAAGGTTAGGTTAGGTTAAGATATGAACCGCGCTAAAACCGCATTAAACAATGTCACTTAGTGAGATGCTGTGTTTTTCACCATTACAAGTCGGGAACTGCGATATCTAATGTGAAAGCGCATAAAACCGTCGTAATCTTGTAAAAAACATTGTAAAGTAGCGAATAAAACGTTTTCTAACGATAGAAGTGCGAAGGTTCGGTTAGTTTGAGCTAGGTAGCGTCGTGAAACCACCAAAAACGATGTCATCTAACGAGATAGTGTTGTTTTATTGCGAGTACGAAACTGCGATAGGTGAAATATCGGGAAAGCACACAAAATGGCATGAACTAGCCAGATACTGCGTCTTGTGCCGTTACAAGTGCGAAACTGCTTTATTGTGATATTCTCGTTAAAGCGCATGCAAGTATCGTGAAACCTTAAAGAACGATGTCATTAGCGAGATACAGCGTTCTGTACTGTAATAAGTTGGTGAGAAACTGTGAGGTCAAGCAAATATCGTAATTGTGAACGAAACAGTGTAATTGAGCGTATTTAGATACAAGTGCGAATGTTAGGTTAGGTTGAGATATCAACCGTCGTAAAACCGCATTAAACAATGTCACTTAGTGAGATGTAGTGTTTTTCAACATTACAAGTCGGGAACTACGATATCTAATGTGAAAGCGCATGAAACCGTCGTAATCTTGTAGAAAACATTGTAAAGTTGCGAGTAAAACGTTTTCTAACGATAGAAGTGCGAAGGTTAGCTTGAGTTATGTTAGTTTAAGCTATGTAGCGTCGTGAGACCACCAAAAAGGACGTCATCTAACGAGATAGTGTTGTTTTATTGCATGTACGAAACTGCAATAGGTGAAATGTTGTGAAAGTACACAAAACGGCTTGAACAAGCCAGATACTGCGTGTTGTACCGTTACAAGTGCGAAACTGCTTTATTGTGATAATCTCGTTAAAGCGCATGCAAGTATCGTGAAACCTTAAAGAACGATGTCATTTAGCGAGATACAGCGTTCTGTACTGTAATAAGTTGGTGAGAAACTGTGAGGTCAAGCAAATATCGTAATTGTGAACGAAACAGTGTAATTGAGCGTATTTAGATACAAGTGCGAATGTTAGGTTAGGTTGAGATATCAACCGTCGTAAAACCGCATTAAACAATGTCACTTAGTGAGATGTAGTGTTTTTCAACATTACAAGTCGGGAACTACGATATCTAATGTGAAAGCGCATAAACCGTCGTAATGTTGTAGAAAGCAATGTAAAGTAGCGAGTAAAACGTTTTCTAACGATAGAAGTGCGAAGGTTATGTTAGGTTGAGTTATGTTAGTTTAAGCTACGTTGCGTCGTGAAACCACCAAAAACGACGTCATCTAACGAGATAGTGTTGTTTTATTGCGAGTACGAAACTGCGATAGGTAAAATGTTGTGAAAGCACACAAAAAGCATGAACAAGCCAAATACTGCGTGTTGTACCGTTACAAGTGCGAAACTGCTATGTTGTGACATTCTCGGTAAAGCGCATGCAAGTATCGTGAAACCTTAAAGAACGATGTCATTTAGCGAGATACAGCGTTCTGTACTGTAATAAGTTGGTGAGAAACTGTGAGGTCAAGCAAATATCGTAATTGTGAACGAAACAGTGTAATTGAGCGTCTTTAGATACAAGTGCGAATGTTAGGTTAGGTTCACATATCAACCGTCGTAAAACCGCACTATACAATGTCACTTAGTGAGATGTAGTGTTTTTCAACATTACAAGTCGGGAACTACGATATCTAATGTGAAAGCGCATGAAACCGTCGTAATCTTGTAGAAAACATTGTAAAGTTGCGAGTAAAACGTTTTCTAACGATAGAAGTGCGAAGGTTAGGTTAGGTTGGGTTAGTTTAAGCTAGGTAGCGTCGTGAAACTACCAAAAACGACGTCATCTAATGAGATAGTGTTGTTTTATTGCGAGTATTAAACTGCGATTGGTGAAATGTTGTGAAAGCACACAAAACGGCATGAACAAGCCAAATACTGCGTGTTCTACCGTTACAAGTGCGAAACTGCTATATTGTGATATTCTCGTTAAAGCGCATGCAAGCATCGTGAAACCTTAAAGAACAATGTCATTTAGCGAGATACAGCGTTCTGTACTGCAATAAGTTGGTGAAAAACTGTGAGGTTATGCAAATATCGTAATTGTGAACGAAACAGTGTAATAGAGCGTTTTTCAATACAAGTACGAATGTTAGGTTAGGTCAAGATATGAACCGTCGTAAAACCGCATTAAACAATGTCACTTAGTGAGATGCAGTGTTTTTCACCATTACAAGTCGGGAACTGCGATATCTAATGTGAAAGCGCTTGCAAACGTCGTTAGGTTAGGTTAGGTTAGGTTAGGTTACGTTAAGTTAGGTTTGGTTAGGTTAGGTTAGGTTAGGTTATGTTAGGTTAGGTTGGGTTAGGTTAGGTTAGGTTACGTTAGGTTAAGGTATGAACCGTCGTAAAACCGCAGTAAACAATGTCACTTAGTGAGATGCAGTGTTTTTCACCTTTACAAGTTGGGAACTGCGAGATCTAATGTGAAAGCGCTTGAAACCGTCGTAAAGTTGTATAAAGCAATGTAAAGTAACGAGTAAAACGTTTTCTAACGATAGAAGTGCGAAGGTTATGTTAGGTTGAGTTATGTTAGTTTAAGCTAGGTAGCGTCGTGAAACCACCAAAAACGACGTCATCTAACGAGATAATGTTGTTTTATTGCGAGTACGAAACTGCGATAGGTAAAATGTTGTGAAAGCACACAAAACGGCATGAACAAGCCAAATACTGCGTGTTGTACCGTTACAAGTGCGAAACTGCTATGTTGTGACATTCTCGGTAAAGCGCATGCAAGTATCGTGAAACCTTAAAGAACGATGTCATTTAGCGAGATACAGCGTTCTGTACTGTAATAGGTTGGTGAGAAACTGTGAGGTCAAGCAAATATCGTAATTGTGAACGAAACAGTGTAATTAAGCGTCTTTATATACAAGTGCGAATGTTAGGTTAGGTTGACATATCAACCGTCGTAAAACCGCATTAAACAATGTGACTTAGTGAGATGTAGTGTTTTTCAACAGTACAAGTCGGGAACTACGATATCTAATGTGAAAGCGCATGAAACCGTCGTAATCTTGTAGAAAACATTGTAAAGTTGCGAGTAAAACGTTTTCTAACGATAGAAGTGCGAAGGTTAGGTTAGGTTAGGTTAGTTTAAGCTAGGTAGCGTCGTGAAACTACCAAAAACGACGTCATCTAACGAGATAGTGTTGTTTTATTGCGAGTATTAAACTGCGATAGGTGAAATGTTGTGAAAGCACACAAAACGGCATGAACAAGCCAAATACTGCGTGTTCTACCGTTACAAGTGCGAAACTGCTATATTGTGATATTCTCGTTAAAGCGCATGCAAGCATCGTGAAACCTTAAAGAACAATGTCATTTAGCGAGATGCAGCGTTCTGTACTGCAATAAGTTGGTGAAAAACTGTGAGGTTATGCAAATATCGTAATTGTGAACGAAACAGTGTAATAGAGCGTTTTTCAATACAAGTACGAATGTTAGGTTAGGTTAAGATATGAACCGTCGTAAAACCGCATTAAACAATGTCACTTAGTGAGATGCAGTGTTTTTCACCATTACAAGTCGGGAACTGCGATATCTAATGTGAAAGCGCTTGCAAACGTCGTTAGGTTAGGTTAGGTTAGGTTAGGTTAGGTTACGTTAGGTTAGGTTAGGTTAGGTTTGGTTAGGTTAGGTTAGGTTAGGTTAGGTTAGGGATGTTAGGTAAGGTGTGGTTAGGTTAGGTTAGGTTGGGTTAGGTAAGGTTAGGTTAGGTTAAGATATGAACCGCGCTAAAACCGCATTAAACAATGTCACTTAGTGAGATGCTGTGTTTTTCACCATTACAAGTCGGGAACTGCGATATCTAATGTGAAAGCGCATAAAACCGTCGTAATCTTGTAAAAAACATTGTAAAGTAGCGAATAAAACGTTTTCTAACGATAGAAGTGCGAAGGTTCGGTAAGTTTGAGCTAGGTAGCGTCGTGAAACCACCAAAAACGATGTCATCTAACGAGATAGTGTTGTTTTATTGCGAGTACGAAACTGCGATAGGTGAAATATCGGGAAAGCACACAAAATGGCATGAACTAGCCAGATACTGCGTCTTGTGCCATTACAAGTGCGAAACTGCTTTATTGTGATATTCTCGTTAAAGCGCATGCAAGTATCGTGAAACCTTAAAGAACGATGTCATTAGCGAGATACAGCGTTCTGTACTGTAATAAGTTGGTGAGAAACTGTGAGGTCAAGCAAATATCGTAATTGTGAACGAAACAGTGTAATTGAGCGTATTTAGATACAAGTGCGAATGTTAGGTTAGGTTGAGATATCAACCGTCGTAAAACCGCATTAAACAATGTCACTTAGTGAGATGTAGTGTTTTTCAACATTACAAGTCGGGAACTACGATATCTAATGTGAAAGCGCATGAAACCGTCGTAATCTTGTAGAAAACATTGTAAAGTTGCGAGTAAAACGTTTTCTAACGATAGAAGTGCGAAGGTTAGCTTGAGTTATGTTAGTTTAAGCTATGTAGCGTCGTGAGACCACCAAAAAGGACGTCATCTAACGAGATAGTGTTGTTTTATTGCATGTACGAAACTGCAATAGGTGAAATGTTGTGAAAGTACACAAAACGGCTTGAACAAGCCAGATACTGCGTGTTGTACCGTTACAAGTGCGAAACTGCTTTATTGTGATAATCTCGTTAAAGCGCATGCAAGTATCGTGAAACCTTAAAGAACGATGTCATTTAGCGAGATACAGCGTTCTGTACTGTAATAAGTTGGTGAGAAACTGTGAGGTCAAGCAAATATCGTAATTGTGAACGAAACAGTGTAATTGAGCGTATTTAGATACAAGTGCGAATGTTAGGTTAGGTTGAGATATCAACCGTCGTAAAACCGCATTAAACAATGTCACTTAGTGAGATGTAGTGTTTTTCAACATTACAAGTCGGGAACTACGATATCTAATGTGAAAGCGCATGAAACCGTCGTAATGTTGTAGAAAGCAATGTAAAGTAGCGAGTAAAACGTTTTCTAACGATAGAAGTGCGAAGGTTATGTTAGGTTGAGTTATGTTAGTTTAAGCTACGTTGCGTCGTGAAACCACCAAAAACGACGTCATCTAACGAGATAGTGTTGTTTTATTGCGAGTACGAAACTGCGATAGGTAAAATGTTGTGAAAGCACACAAAAAGCATGAACAAGCCAAATACTGCGTGTTGTACCGTTACAAGTGCGAAACTGCTATGTTGTGACATTCTCGGTAAAGCGCATGCAAGTATCGTGAAACCTTAAAGAACGATGTCATTTAGCGAGATACAGCGTTCTGTACTGTAATAAGTTGGTGAGAAACTGTGAGGTCAAGCAAATATCGTAATTGTGAACGAAACAGTGTAATTGAGCGTCTTTAGATACAAGTGCGAATGTTAGGTTAGGTTCACATATCAACCGTCGTAAAACCGCACTATACAATGTCACTTAGTGAGATGTAGTGTTTTTCAACATTACAAGTCGGGAACTACGATATCTAATGTGAAAGCGCATGAAACCGTCGTAATCTTGTAGAAAACATTGTAAAGTTGCGAGTAAAACGTTTTCTAACGATAGAAGTGCGAAGGTTAGGTTAGGTTGGGTTAGTTTAAGCTAGGTAGCGTCGTGAAACTACCAAAAACGACGTCATCTAATGAGATAGTGTTGTTTTATTGCGAGTATTAAACTGCGATTGGTGAAATGTTGTGAAAGCACACAAAACGGCATGAACAAGCCAAATACTGCGTGTTCTACCGTTACAAGTGCGAAACTCCTATATTGTGATATTCTCGTTAAATCGCATGCAAGCATCGTGAAACCTTAAAGAACAATGTCATTTAGCGAGATACAGCGTTCTGTACTGCAATAAGTTGGTGAAAAACTGTGAGGTTATGCAAATATCGCAATTGTGAACAAAACAGTGTAATAGAGCGTTTTTCAATACAAGTATACAAGTACGAATGTTAGGTTAGGTCAAGATATGAACCGTCGTAAAGCCGCATTAAACAATGTCACTTAGTGAGATGCAGTGTTTTTCACCATTACAAGTCGGGAACTGCGATATCTAATGTGAAAGCGCTTGCAAACGTCGTTAGGTTAGGTTAGGTTAGGTTAGGTTACGTTAAGTTAGGTTTGGTTAGGTTAGGTTAGGTTAGGTTATGTTAGGTTAGGTTGGGTTAGGTTAGGTTAGGTTAAGGTATGAACCGTCGTAAAACCGCAGTAAACAATGTCACTTAGTGAGATGCAGTGTTTTTCACCTTTACAAGTTGGGAACTGCGAGATCTAATGTGAAAGCGCTTGAAACCGTCGTAAAGTTGTATAAAGCAATGTAAAGTAACGAGTAAAACGTTTTCTAACGATAGAAGTGCGAAGGTTATGTTAGGTTGAGTTATGTTAGTTTAAGCTAGGTAGCGTCGTGAGACCACCAAAAACGACGTCATCTAACGAGATAATGTTGTTTTATTGCGAGTACGAAACTGCGATAGGTAAAATGTTGTGAAAGCACACAAAACGGCATGAACAAGCCAAATACTGCGTGTTGTACCGTTACAAGTGCGAAACTGCTATGTTGTGACATTCTCGGTAAAGCGCATGCAAGTATCGTGAAACCTTAAAGAACGATGTCATTTAGCGAGATACAGCGTTCTGTACTGTAATAGGTTGGTGAGAAACTGTGAGGTCAAGCAAATATCGTAATTGTGAACGAAACAGTGTAATTGAGCGTCTTTATATACAAGTGCGAATGTTAGGTTAGGTTGACATATCAACCGTCGTAAAACCGCATTAAACAATGTGACTTAGTGAGATGTAGTGTTTTTCAACAGTACAAGTCGGGAACTACGATATCTAATGTGAAAGCGCATGAAACCGTCGTAATCTTGTAGAAAACATTGTAAAGTTGCGAGTAAAACGTTTTCTAACGATAGAAGTGCGAAGGTTAGGTTAGGTTAGGTTAGTTTAAGCTAGGTAGCGTCGTGAAACTACCAAAAACTACGTCATCTAACGAGATAGTGTTGTTTTATTGCGAGTATTAAACTGCGATAGGTGAAATGTTGTGAAAGCACACAAAACGGCATGAACAAGCCAAATACTGCGTGTTCTACCGTTACAAGTGCGAAACTGCTATGTTGTGACATTCTCGGTAAAGCGCATGCAAGTATCGTGAAACCTTAAAGAACGATGTCATGTAGCGAGATACAGCGTTCTGTACTGCAATAAGTTGGTGAAAAACTGTGAGGTTATGCAAATATCCTAATTGTGAACGAAACAGTGTAATAGATCGTTTTTTAATACAAGTGCGAATGTTAGGTTAGGTTAAGATATGAACCGTCGTAAAACCGCATTAAACAATGTCACTTAGTGAGATGCAGTGTTTTTCACCATTACAAGTCGGGAACTGCGATATCTAATGTGAAAGCGCTTGCAAACGTCGTTAGGTTAGGTTAGGTTAGGTTAGGTTAGGTTACGTTAGGTTAGGTTAGGTTAGGTTTGGTTAGGTTAGGTTAGGTTAGGTTAGGTTAGGGATGTTAGGTAAGGTGTGGTTAGGTTAGGTTAGGTTGGGTTAGGTAAGGTTAGGTTAGGTTAAGATATGAACCGCGCTAAAACCGCATTAAACAATGTCACTTAGTGAGATGCTGTGTTTTTCACCATTACAAGTCGGGAACTGCGATATCTAATGTGAAAGCGCATAAAACCGTCGTAATCTTGTAAAAAACATTGTAAAGTAGCGAATAAAACGTTTTCTAACGATAGAAGTGCGAAGGTTCGGTTAGTTTGAGCTAGGTAGCGTCGTGAAACCACCAAAAACGATGTCATCTAACGAGATAGTGTTGTTTTATTGCGAGTACGAAACTGCGATAGGTGAAATATCGGGAAAGCACACAAAATGGCATGAACTAGCCAGATACTGCGTCTTGTGCCGTTACAAGTGCGAAACTGCTTTATTGTGATATTCTCGTTTAAGCGCATGCAAGTATCGTGAAACCTTAAAGAACGATGTCATTAGCGAGATACAGCGTTCTGTACTGTAATAAGTTGGTGAGAAACTGTGAGGTCAAGCAAATATCGTAATTGTGAACGAAACAGTGTAATTGAGCGTATTTAGATACAAGTGCGAATGTTAGGTTAGGTTGAGATATCAACCGTCGTAAAACCGCATTAAACAATGTCACTTAGTGAGATGTAGTGTTTTTCAACATTACAAGTCGGGAACTACGATATCTAATGTGAAAGCGCATGAAACCGTCGTAATCTTGTAGAAAACATTGTAAAGTTGCGAGTAAAACGTTTTCTAACGATAGAAGTGCGAAGGTTAGCTTGAGTTATGTTAGTTTAAGCTATGTAGCGTCGTGAGACCACCAAAAAGGACGTCATCTAACGAGATAGTGTTGTTTTATTGCATGTACGAAACTGCAATAGGTGAAATGTTGTGAAAGTACACAAAACGGCTTGAACAAGCCAGATACTGCGTGTTGTACCGTTACAAGTGCGAAACTGCTTTATTGTGATAATCTCGTTAAAGCGCATGCAAGTATCGTGAAACCTTAAAGAACGATGTCATTTAGCGAGATACAGCGTTCTGTACTGTAATAAGTTGGTGAGAAACTGTGAGGTCAAGCAAATATCGTAATTGTGAACGAAACAGTGTAATTGAGCGTATTTAGATACAAGTGCGAATGTTAGGTTAGGTTGAGATATCAACCGTCGTAAAACCGCATTAAACAATGTCACTTAGTGAGATGTAGTGTTTTTCAACATTACAAGTCGGGAACTACGATATCTAATGTGAAAGCGCATGAAACCGTCGTAATGTTGTAGAAAGCAATGTAAAGTAGCGAGTAAAACGTTTTCTAACGATAGAAGTGCGAAGGTTATGTTAGGTTGAGTTATGTTAGTTTAAGCTACGTTGCGTCGTGAAACCACCAAAAACGACGTCATCTAACGAGATAGTGTTGTTTTATTGCGAGTACGAAACTGCGATAGGTAAAATGTTGTGAAAGCACACAAAAAGCATGAACAAGCCAAATACTGCGTGTTGTACCGTTACAAGTGCGAAACTGCTATGTTGTGACATTCTCGGTAAAGCGCATGCAAGTATCGTGAAACCTTAAAGAACGATGTCATTTAGCGAGATACAGCGTTCTGTACTGTAATAAGTTGGTGAGAAACTGTGAGGTCAAGCAAATATCGTAATTGTGAACGAAACAGTGTAATTGAGCGTCTTTAGATACAAGTGCGAATGTTAGGTTAGGTTCACATATCAACCGTCGTAAAACCGCACTATACAATGTCACTTAGTGAGATGTAGTGTTTTTCAACATTACAAGTCGGGAACTACGATATCTAATGTGAAAGCGCATGAAACCGTCGTAATCTTGTAGAAAACATTGTAAAGTTGCGAGTAAAACGTTTTCTAACGATAGAAGTGCGAAGGTTAGGTTAGGTTGGGTTAGTTTAAGCTAGGTAGCGTCGTGAAACTACCAAAAACGACGTCATCTAATGAGATAGTGTTGTTTTATTGCGAGTATTAAACTGCGATTGGTGAAATGTTGTGAAAGCACACAAAACGGCATGAACAAGCCAAATACTGCGTGTTCTACCGTTACAAGTGCGAAACTCCTATATTGTGATATTCTCGTTAAATCGCATGCAAGCATCGTGAAACCTTAAAGAACAATGTCATTTAGCGAGATACAGCGTTCTGTACTGCAATAAGTTGGTGAAAAACTGTGAGGTTATGCAAATATCGCAATTGTGAACAAAACAGTGTAATAGAGCGTTTTTCAATACAAGTACGAATGTTAGGTTAGGTCAAGATATGAACCGTCGTAAAACCGCATTAAACAATGTCACTTAGTGAGATGCAGTGTTTTTCACCATTACAAGTCGGGAACTGCGATATCTAATGTGAAAGCGCTTGCAAACGTCGTTAGGTTAGGTTAGGTTAGGTTAGGTTACGTTAAGTTAGGTTTGGTTAGGTTAGGTTAGGTTAGGTTATGTTAGGTTAGGTTGGGTTAGGTTAGGTTAGGTTACGTTAGGTTAAGGTATGAACCGTCGTAAAACCGCAGTAAACAATGTCACTTAGTGAGATGCAGTGTTTTTCACCTTTACAAGTTGGGAACTGCGAGATCTAATGTGAAAGCGCTTGAAACCGTCGTAAAGTTGTATAAAGCAATGTAAAGTAACGAGTAAAACGTTTTCTAACGATAGAAGTGCGAAGGTTAGGTTAGGTTAGGTTAGTTTAAGCTAGGTAGCGTCGTGAAACTACCAAAAACGACGTCATCTAACGAGATAGTGTTGTTTTATTGCGAGTATTAAACTGCGATAGGTGAAATGTTGTGAAAGCACACAAAACGGCATGAACAAGCCAAATACTGCGTGTTCTACCGTTACAAGTGCGAAACTGCTATATTGTGATATTCTCGTTAAAGCGCATGCAAGCATCGTGAAACCTTAAAGAACAATGTCATTTAGCGAGATGCAGCGTTCTGTACTGCAATAAGTTGGTGAAAAACTGTGAGGTTATGCAAATATCGTAATTGTGAACGAAACAGTGTAATAGAGCGTTTTTCAATACAAGTACGAATGTTAGGTTAGGTTAAGATATGAACCGTCGTAAAACCGCATTAAACAATGTCACTTAGTGAGATGCAGTGTTTTTCACCATTACAAGTCGGGAACTGCGATATCTAATGTGAAAGCGCTTGCAAACGTCGTTAGGTTAGGTTAGGTTAGGTTAGGTTAGGTTAGGTTAGGTTAGGTTACGTTAGGTTAGATTTGGTTAGGTTAGGTTAGGTTAGGTTAGGTTATGTTAGGTTAGGTTGGGTTAGGTTAGGTTAGGTTAGGTTAGGTTAAGGTATGAACCGCGCTAAAACCGCATTAAACAATGTCACTTAGTGAGATGCAGTGTTTTTCACCATTACAAGTCGGGAACTGCGATATCTAATGTGAAAGCGCTTGCAAACGTCGTTAGGTTAGGTTAGGTTAGGTTAGGTTAGGTTACGTTAAGTTAGGTTTGGTTAGGTTAGGTTAGGTTAGGTTATGTTAGGTTAGGTTGGGTTAGGTTAGGTTAGGTTACGTTAGGTTAAGGTATGAACCGTCGTAAAACCGCAGTAAACAATGTCACTTAGTGAGATGCAGTGTTTTTCACCTTTACAAGTTGGGAACTGCGATATCTAATGTGAAAGCGCTTGAAACCGTCGTAAAGTTGTAGAAAGCAATGTAAAGTAACGAGTAAAACGTTTTCTAACGATAGAAGTGCGAAGGTTATGTTAGGTTGAGTTATGTTAGTTTAAGCTAGGTAGCGTCGTGAAACCACCAAAAACGACGTCATCTAACGAGATAATGTTGTTTTATTGCGAGTACGAAACTGCGATAGGTAAAATGTTGTGAAAGCACACAAAACGGCATGAACAAGCCAAATACTGCGTGTTGTACCGTTACAAGTGCGAAACTGCTATGTTGTGACATTCTCGGTAAAGCGCATGCAAGTATCGTGAAACCTTAAAGAACGATGTCATTTAGCGAGATACAGCGTTCTGTACTGTAATAGGTTGGTGAAAAACTGTGAGGTTATGCAAATATCGTAATTGTGAACAAAACAGTGTAATAGAGCGTTTTTAGATACAAGTGCGAATGTTAGGTTAGGTTAAGATATGAACCGTCGTAAAACCGCATTAAACAATGTCAATTAGTGAGATGCAGTGTTTTTCACCATTAAAAGTGGGGAACTGCGATATCTAATGTGAAAGCGCTTGCAACCGTCGTTAGGTTAGGTTAGGTTAGGTTAGGTTACGTTTGGTTAGGTTAGGTTAGATTAGGTTAGGTTGGGTTGAGTTGGGTTAGGTTAGGTTAGGTTAGGTTAGGTTGGGTTAGGTTAGGTTAGGTTAGGTTAGGTTACGTTAGGTTAGGTTAGGTTACGTTAGGTTAGGTTAGGTTAGGTTACGTTAGGTTAGGTTAGGTTAGGTAAGGATAATTTGGTTAGGTTAGGTAAGGTTAGGTTAGGTTAGGTTAGGTTGGGATGGGTGTTGTTGGGTTGGGTTAGGTTGGGTTAGGTTAGGTTAGGTTAGGTTAGGTTTGGTTAGGTTAGGTTAGGTTAGCTTAGGTTAGGTTAGGTTGGGTTGGGTTGGGTTAGGTTGGGTTAGGTTAGGTTAGGTTAGGTTAGGTTGGGTTAGGTTAGTTTAGGTTAGGTTAGGTTAGGTTGGGTTGGGTTGGGTTAGGTTAGGTTAGGTTAGGTAAGGTTAGGTTAGGTTAGGTTAGGTTACGTTAGGTTAAGGTATGAACCGTCGTAAAACCGCATTAAACAATGTCACTTAGTGAGATGCAGTGTTTTTCACCTTTACAAGTTGGGAACTGTGATATCTAATGTGAAAGCGCTTGAAACCGTCGTAATGTTGTAGAAAGCAATGTAAAGTAGCGAGTAAAACGTTTTCTAACGATAGAAGTGCGAAGGTTATGTTAGTATGAGTTATGTTAGTTTAAGCTAGGCAGCGTCGTGAAACTACCAAAAACAACGTCATCTAACGAGATAGTGTGGTTTTATTGCGAGTACGAAACTGCTTAAGGTGAAATGTTGTGAAAGCACACAAAACGGCATGAACAAGCCAAATACTGCGTGTTGTACCGTTACAAGTGCGAAACAGCTATGTTGTGATATTCTCGTTAAAGCGCATGCAAGCATCGTGAAACCTTAAAGAACGATGTCATTTAGCGAGATACAGCGTTCTGTACTGCAATAAGTTGGTGAAAAACTGTGAGGTTATGCAAATATTGTAATTGTGAACAAAACAGTGTAATAGAGCGTTTTTCAATACAAGTGCGAATGTTAGGTTAGGTTGACATATCAACCGTCGTAAAACCGCATTAAACAATGTCACTTAGTGAGATGTAGTGTTTTTCAACAGTACAAGTCGGGAACTACGATATCTAATGTGAAAGCGCATGAAACCGTCGTAATCTTGTAGAAAACATTGTAAAGTTGCGAGTAAAACATTTTCTAACTATAGCAGTGCGAAGGTTAGGTTAGGTTAGGTTAGTTTAAGCTAGGTAGCGTCGTGAAACTACCAAAAACGACGTCATCTAACGAGATAGTGTTGTTTTATTGCGAGTATTAAACTGCGATAGGTGAAATGTTGTGAAAGCACACAAAACGGCATGAACAAGCCAAATACTGCGTGTTCTACCGTTACAAGTGCGAAACTGTTATATTGTGATATTCTCGTTAAAGCGCATGCAAGCATCGTGAAACCTTACAGAACAATGTCATTTAGCGAGATACAGCGTTCTGTACTGCCATAAGTTGGTGAAAAACTGTGAGGTTATGCAAATATCGTAATTGTGAACGAAACAGTGTAATAGAGCGTTTTTCAATACAAGTACGAATGTTAGGTTAGGTTAAGACATGAACCGTCGTAAAACCGCATTAAACAATGTCACTTAGTGAGATGCAGTGTTTTTCACCATCACAAGTCGGGAACTGCGATATCTAATGTGAAAGCGCTTGCAAACGTCGTTAGGTTAGGTTAGATTAGGTTAGGTCAGGTTACGTTAGGTTAGGTTTGGTTAGGTTAGGTTAGGTTAGGTTATGTTAGGTTAGGTTGGGTTAGGTTAGGTTAGGTTAGGTTAAGATATGAACCGCGCTAAAACCACATTAAACAATGTCACTTAGTGAGATGCAGTGTTTTTCACCTTTACAAGTTGAGAACTGCGATATCTAATGTGAAAGCGCTTGAAACCGTCGTTAGGTTAGGTTACGTTACGTTAGGTTTGGTTAGGTTAGGTTAGGTTAGGTTATGTTAGGTTAGGTTGGGTTAGGTTAGGTTAGGTTAGGTTAGGTTAAGGTATGAACCGTCGTAAAACCGCATTAAACAATGTCACTTAGTGATATGCAGTGTTTTTCACCATCACAAGTCGGGAACTGCGATATCTAATGTGAAAGCGCTTGCAAACGTCGTTAGGTTAGGTTAGGTTAGGTTAGGTAAGGTTACGTTAGGTTAGGTTTGGTTAGGTTAGGTTAGGTTAGGTTAGGTTGGGTTAGGTTAGGTTAGGTTAGGTTAGGTTAGGTTATGAACCGCGCTAAAACCGCATTAAACAATGTCACTTAGTGAGATGCAGTGTTTTTCACCTTTACAAGTCGGGAACTACGATATCTAATTTGAAAGCGCATGAAACCGTCGTAATCTTGTAGAAAACATTGTAAAGTTGCGAGTAAAACGTTTTCTAACGATAGAAGTGCGAAGGTTAGGTTAGGTTGGGTTAGTTTAAGCTAGGTAGCGTCGTGAAACTACCAAAAACGACGTCATCTAACGAGATAGTGTTGTTTTATTGCGAGTATTAAACTGCGATAGGTGAAATGTTGTGAAAGCACACAAAACGGCATGAACAAGCCAAATACTGCGTGTTCTACCGTTACAAGTGCGAAACTGCTATATTGTGATATTCTCGTTAAAGCGCATGCAAGCATCGTGAAACCTTAAAGAACAATGTCATTTAGCTAGATACAGCGTTCTGTACTGCAATAAGTTGGTGAAAAACTGTGAGGTTATGCAAATATCGTAATTGTGAACGAAACAGTGTAATAGAGCGTTTTTCAATACAAGTACGAATGTTAGGTTAGGTTAAGATATGAACCGTCGTAAAACCGCTATAAACAATGTCACTTAGTGAGATGCAGTGTTTTTCACCATTACAAGTCGGGAACTGCGATATCTAATGTGAAAGCGCTTGCAAACGTCGTTAGGTTAGGTTAGGTTAGGTTAGGTTACGTTAAGTTAGGTTTGGTTAGGTTAGGTTAGGTTAGGTTATGTTAGGTTAGGTTGGGTTAGGTTAGGTTAGGTTACGTTAGGTTAAGGTAAGAACCGTCGTAAAACCGCATTAAACAATGTCACTTAGTGAGATGCAGTGTTTTTCACCTTTACACAAGTTGGGAACTGTGATATCTAATGTTAAAGCGCTTGAAACCGTCGTAATCTTGTAGAAAATATTGTAAAGTTGCGAATAAAACGTTTTCTAACGATAGAAGTGCGAAGGTTATGTTAGGTTGAGTTATGTTAGTTTAAGCTAGGTAGCGTCGTGAAACTACCAAAAACGACGTCATCTAACGAGATTGTGTTGTTTTATTGCGACTACGAAACTGCGATAGGTGAAATGTTGTGAAAGCACACAAAACGGCATGAACAAGCCAAATACTGCGTGTTGTACCGTTACAAGTGCGAAACTGCTATGTTGTGATATTCTCGTTAAAGCGCATGCAAGCATCGTGAAACCTTAAAGAACGATGTCATTTAGCGAGATACAGCGTTCTGTACTGCAATAAGTTGGTGAAAAACTGTGAGGTTATGCAAATATCCTAATTGTGAACTAAACAGTGTAATAGAGCGTTTTTAATACAAGTGCGAATGTTAGGTTAGGTTAAGATATGAACCGTCGTAAAACTGCATTAAACAATGTCACTTAGTGAGATGCAGTGTTTTTCACCATTACAAGTCGGGAACTGCGATATCTAATGTGAAAGCGCTTGCAAGCGTCGTTAGGTTAGGTTAGGTTAGGTTAGGTTAGGTTAGGTTAGGTTACGTTAGGTTAGGTTTGGTTAGGTTAGGTTAGGTTAGGTTATGTTAGGTTAGGTTGGGTTAGGTTAGGTTAGGTTAGGTTAGGTTAAGATATGAACCGCGCTAAAACCGCATTAAACAATGTCACTTAGTGAGATGCAGTGTTTTTCACCTTTACAAGTTGAGAACTGCGAAATCTAATGTGAAAGCGCTTGAAACCGTCGTAATGTTGTAGAAAGCAATGTAAAGTAGCGAGTAAAACGTTTTCTAACGATAGAAGTGCGAAGGTTATGTTAGGTTATGTTAGTTTAAGCTAGGTAGCGTCGTGAAACCACCAAAAACGACGTCATCTAACGAGATAATGTTGTTTTATTGCGAGTACGAAACTGCGATAGGTGAAATGTTGTGAAAGCACACAAAACGGCATGAACAAGCCAAATACTGCGTGTTCTACCGTTACAAGTGCGAAACTGCTATATTGTGATATTCTCGTTAAAGCGCATGCAAGAATCGTGAAACCTTAAAGAACAATGTCATTTAGCGAGATACAGCGTTCTGTACTGCAATAAGTTGGTGAAAAACTGTGAGGTTATGCAAATATCGTAATTGTGAACGAAACAGTGTAATAGAGCGTTTTTCAATACAAGTAAGAATGTTAGGTTAGGTTAAGACATGAACCGTCGTAAAACCGCATTAAACAATGTCACTTAGTGAGATGCAGTGTTTTTCACCATCACAAGTCGGGAACTGCGATATCTAATGTGAAAGCGCTTGCAAACGTCGTTAGGTTAGGTTAGGTTAGGTTAGGTCAGGTTACGTTAGGTTAGGTTTGGTTAGGTTAGGTTAGGTTAGGTTATGTTAGGTTAGGTTGGGTTAGGTTATGTTAGGTTAGGTTGGGTTAGGTTAGGTTAGGTTAGGTTAGGTTAAGATATGAACCGCGCTAAAACCGCATTAAACAATGTCACTTAGTGAGATGCAGTGTTTTTCACCTTTACAAGTTGAGAACTGCGATATCTAATGTGAAAGCGCTTGAAACCGTCGTAATGTTGTAGAAAGCAATGTAAAGTAGCGAGTAAAACGTTTTCTAACGATAGAAGTGCGAAGGTTATGTTAGGTTGAGTTATGTTAGTTTAAGCTAGGTAGCGTCGTGAAACCACCAAAAACGACGTCATTTAACGAGATAGTGTTGTTTTATTGCGAGTACGAAACTGCGATAGGTAAAATGTTGTGAAAGCATACAAAACGGCATGAACAAGCCAAATACTGCGTGTTGTACCGTTACAAGTGCGAAACTGCTATGTTGTGATATTCTCGTTAAAGCGCATGCAAGCATCGTGAAACCTTAAAGAACGATGTCATTTAGCGAGATACAGCGTTCTGTACTGCAATAAGTTGGTGAAAAACTGTGAGGTTATGCAAATATCGTAATTGTGAACGAAACAGTGTAATAGAGCGTTTTTCAATACAAGTACGAATGTTAGGTTAGGTTAAGATATGAACCGTCGTAAAACCGCTATAAACAATGTCACTTAGTGAGATGCAGTGTTTTTCACCATTACAAGTCGGGAACTGCGATATCTAATGTGAAAGCGCTTGCAAACGTCGTTAGGTTAGGTTAGGTTAGGTTAGGTTACGTTAAGTTAGGTTTGGTTAGGTTACGTTAAGTTAGGTTTGGTTAGGTTAGGTTAGGTTAGGTTATGTTAGGTTAGGTTGGGTTAGGTTAGGTTAGGTTACGTTAGGTTAAGGTATGAACCGTCGTAAAACCGCATTAAACAATGTCACTTAGTGAGATGCAGTGTTTTTCACCTTTACAAGTTGGGAACTGCGATATCTAATGTGAAAGCGCTTGAAACCGTCGTAAAGTTGTAGAAAGCAATGTAAAGTAACGAGTAAAACGTTTTCTAACGATAGAAGTGCGAAGGTTATGTTAGGTTGAGTTATGTTAGTTTAAGCTAGGTAGCGTCGTGAAACCACCAAAAACGACGTCATCTAACGAGATAATGTTGTTTTATTGCGAGTACGAAACTGCGATAGGTAAAATGTTGTGAAAGCACACAAAACGGCATGAACAAGCCAAATACTGCGTGTTGTACCGTTACAAGTGCGAAACTGCTATGTTGTGACATTCTCGGTAAAGCGCATGCAAGTATCGTGAAACCTTAAAGAACGATGTCATTTAGCGAGATACAGCGTTCTGTACTGTAATAAGTTGGTGAGAAACTGTGAGGTCAAGCAAATATCGTAATTGTGAACGAAACAGTGTAATTGAGCGTCTTTATATACAAGTGCGAATGTTAGGTTAGGTTAAGATATGAACCGTCGTAAAACCGCATTAAACAATGTCAATTAGTGAGATGCAGTGTTTTTCACCATTAAAAGTGGGGAACTGCGATATCTAATGTGAAAGCGCTTGCAAGCGTCGTTAGGTTAGGTTAGGTTAGGTTAGGTTAGGTTAGGTTACGTTAGGTTAGGTTTGGTTAGGTTGGGTTAGGTTAGGTTAGGTTAGGTTAGGTTAAGATATGAACCGCGCTAAAACCGCATTAAACAATATCACTTAGTGAGATGCAGTGTTTTTCACCTTTACAAGTTGAGAACTGCGAAATCTAATGTGAAAGCGCTTGAAACCGTCGTAATGTTGTAGAAAGCAATGTAAAGTAGCGAGTAAAACGTTTTCTAACGATAGAAGTGCGAAGGTTATGTTAGGTTGAGTTATGTTAGTTTAAGCTAGGTAGCGTCGTGAAACCACCAAAAACGACGTCATTTAACGAGATAGTGTTGTTTTATTGCGAGTACGAAACTGCGATAGGTAAAATGTGAAAGCACACAAAACGGCATGAATAAGCCAAATACTGCGTGTTGTACCGTTACAAGTGCGAAACATCTATGTTGTGATATTCTCGTTAAAGCGCATGCAAGCATCGTGAAACCTTAAAGAACGATGTCATTTAGCGAGATACAGCGTTCTGTACTGCAATAAGTTGGTGAAAAACTGTGAGGTTATGCAAATATCGTAATTGTGAACAAAACAGTGTAATAGAGCGTTTTTCAATACAAGTGCGAATGTTAGGTTAGGTTGACATATCAACCGTCGTAAAACCGCAATAAACAATGTCACTTAGTGAGATGTAGTGTTTTTCAACAGTACAAGTCGGGAACTACGATATCTAATGTGAAAGCGCATAAAACCGTCGTAATCTTGTAGAAAACATTGTAAAGTTGCGAGTAAAACGTTTTCTAACGATAGAAGTGCGAAGGTTAGGTTAGGTTAGGTTAGTTTAAACTAGGTAGCGTCGTGAAACTACCAAAAACGACGTCAACGAGATAGTGTTGTTTTATTGCGAGTATTAAACTGCGATAGGTGAAATGTTGTGAAAGCACACAAAACGGCATGAACAAGCCAAATACTGCGTGTTCTACCGTTACAAGTGCGAAACTGCTATATTGTGATATTCTCGTTAAAGCGCATGCAAGCATCGTGAAACCTTAAAGAACAATGTCATTTAGCGAGATACAGCGTTCTGTACTGCAATAAGTTGGTGAAAAACTGTGAGGTTATGCAAATATCGTAATTGTGAACGAAACAGTGTAATAGAGCGTTTTTCAATACAAGTACGAATGTTAGGTTAGGTTAAGATATGAACCGTCGTAAAACCGCATTAAACAATGTCACTTAGTGAGATGCAGTGTTTTTCACCATTACAAGTCGGGAACTGCGATATCTAATGTGAAAGCGCTTGCAAACGTCGTTAGGTTAGGTTAGGTAAGGTTAGGTAAGGTTAGGTTAGGTTAGGTTAGGTTAGGTTACGTTAGGTTAGGTTTGGTTAGGTTAGGTTAGGTTAGGTTATGTTAGGTTAGGTTGGGTTAGGTTAGGTTAGGTTACGTAAGGTTAAGGTATGAACCGTCGTAAAACCGCATTAAACAATGTCACTTAGTGAGATGCAGTGTTTTTCACCTTTACAAGTTGGGAACTGGGATATCTAATGTGAAAGCGCTTGAAACCGTCGTAAAGTTGTAGAAAGCAATGTAAAGTAGCGAGTAAAACGTTTTCTAACGATAGAAGTGCGAAGGTTATGTTAGGTTGAGTTATGTTAGTTTAAGCTCGGTAGCGTCGTGAAACCACCAAAAACGACGTCATCTAACGAGATAATGTTGTTTTATTGCGAGTACGAAACTGCGATAGGTAAAATGTTGTGAAAGCACACAAAACGGAATGAACAAGCCAAATACTGCGTGTTCTACCGTTACAAGTGCGAAACTGCTATATTGTGATATTCTCGTTAAAGCGCATGCAAGCATCGTGAAACCTTAAAGAACAATGTCATTTAGCGAGATACAGCGTTCTGTACTGCAATAAGTTGGTGAAAAACTGTGAGGTTATGCAAATATCGTAATTGTGAACGAAACAGTGTAATAGAGCGTTTTTCAATACAAGTACGAATGTTAGGTTAGGTTAAGATATGAACCGTCGTAAAACCGCATTAAACAATGTCACTTAGTGAGATGCAGTGTTTTTCACCATTACAAGTCGGGAACTGCGATATCTAATGTGAAAGCGCATGAAACCCTCGTAATGTTGTAGAAAGCAATGTAAAGTAGCGAGTAAAACGTTTTCTAACGATAGAAGTGCGAAGGTTATGTTAGGTTGAGTTATGTTAGTTTAAGCTACGTTGCGTCGTGAAACCACCAAAAACGACGTCATCTAACGAGATAGTGTTGTTTTATAGCGAGTATTAAACTGCGATAGGTGAAATGTTGTGAAAGCACACAAAACGGCATGAACAAGCCAAATACTGCGTGTTCTACCGTTACAAGTGCGAAACTGCTATATTGTGATATTCTCGTTAATGCGCATGCAAGCATCGTGAAACCTTAAGAACAATGTCATTTAGCGAGATACAGCGTTCTGTACTGCAATAAGTTGGTGAAAAACTGTGAGGTTATGCAAATATCGTAATTGTGAACAAAACAGTGTAATAGAGCGTTTTTAGATACAAGTGCGAATGTTAGGTTAGGTTAAGATATGAACCGTCGTAAAACCGCATTAAACAATGTCAATTAGTGAGATGCAGTGTTTTTCACCATTAAAAGTGGGGAACTGCGATATCTAATGTGAAAGCGCTTGCAACCGTCATTAGGTTAGGTTAGGTTAGGTTAGGTTAGGTTAGGTTAGGTTTGGTTAGGTTAGGTTAGGTTAGGTTAGATTAGGTTAGGTTGGGTTGAGTTGGGTTAGGTTAGGTTAGGTTAGGTTAGGTTAGGTTAGGTTGGGTTAGGTTAGGTTAGGTTAGGTTAGGTTACGTTAGGTTAGGTTAGGTTACGTTAGGTTAGGTTAGGTTAGGTTACGTTAGGTTAGGTTAGGTTAGGTAAGGATAATTTGGTTAGGTTAGGTAAGGTTAGGTTAGGTTAGGTTAGGTTGGGTTTGGTGTTGTTGAGTTGGGTTGGGTTGGGTTAGGTTGGGTTAGGTTAGGTTAGGTTACGTTAGGTTAGGTTAGGTTAGGTTACGTTAGGTTAGGTTAGGTTAGGTTACGTTAGGTTAGGTTAGGTCAGGTAAGGTTAGGTTACGTTAGAATAGGTTAGGTGAGGTTAGGTTACGTTAGGTTAGGTTAAGTTAGGTTAGGTTAGGTTTGGTTAGGTTAGGTTAGGTTAGCTTAGGTTAGGTTAGGTTGGGTTGGGTTGGGTTAGGTTGGGTTAGGTTAGGTTAGGTTAGGTTAGGTTGGGTTAGGTTAGTTTAGGTTAGGTTAGGTTAGGTTAGGTTGGGTTGGGTTGGGTTAGGTTAGGTTAGGTTAGGTAAGGTTAGGTTAGGTTAGGTTAGGTTACGTTAGGTTAAGGTATGAACCGTCGTAAAACCGCATTAAACAATGTCACTTAGTGAGATGCAGTGTTTTTCACCTTTACAAGTTGGGAACTGTGATATCTAATGTTAAAGCGCTTGAAACCGTCGTAATCTTGTAGAAAACATTGTAAAGTTGCGAATAAAACGTTTTCTAACGATAGAAGTGCGAAGGTTATGTTAGGTTGAGTTATGTTAGTTTAAGCTAGGTAGCGTCGTGAAACTACCAAAAACGACGTCATCTAACGAGATAGTGTTGTTTTATTGCGACTACGAAACTGCGATAGGTGAAATGTTGTGAAAGCACACAAAACGGCATGAACAAGCCAAATACTGCGTGTTGTACCGTTACAAGTGCGAAACTGCTACGTTGTGATATTCTCGTTAAAGCGCATGCAAGCATCGTGAAACCTTAAAGAACGATGTCATTTAGCGAGATACAGCGTTCTGTACTGCAATAAGTTGGTGAAAAACTGTGAGGTTATGCAAATATCCTAATTGTGAACGAAACAGTGTAATAGAGCGTTTTTAATACAAGTGCGAATGTTAGGTTAGGTTAAGATATGAACCGTCGTAAAACTGCATCAAACAATGTCACTTAGTGAGATGCAGTGTTTTTCACCATTACAAGTCGGGAACTGCGATATCTAATGTGAAAGCGCTTGCAAACGTCGTTAGGTTAGGTTAGGTTAGGTTAGGTTACGTTAGGTTAGGTTAGGTTAGGTTAGGTTAGGTTAGGGTATATTAGGTTAGGTTAGGTTAGGTTAGGTTGGGTTAGGTAAGGTTAGGTTAGGTTAAGATATGAACCGCGCTGAAACCGCATTAAACAATGTCACTTAGTGAGATGCTGTGTTTTTCACCTTTACAAGTTGAGAACTGCGAAATCTAATGTGAAAGCGCTTGAAACCGTCGTAATGTTGTAGAAAGCAATGTAAAGTAGCGAGTAAAACGTTTTCTAACGATAGAAGTGCGAAGGTTATGTTAGGTTGAGTTATGTTAGTTTAAGCTAGGTAGCGTCGTGAAACCACCAAAAACGACGTCATCTAACGAGATAATGTTGTTTTATTGCGAGTACGAAACTGCGATAGGTAAAATGTTGTGAAAGCACACAAAACGGCATGAACAAGCCAAATACTGCGTGTTCTACCGTTACAAGTGCGAAACTGCTTTATTGTGATATTCTCGTTAAAGCGCATGCAAGTATCGTGAAACCTTAAAGAACGATGTCATTTAGCGAGATACAGCGTTCTGTACTGTAATAAGTTGGTGAGAAACTGTGAGGTCAAGCAAATATCGTAATTGTGAACGAAACAGTGTAATTGAGCGTCTTTAAATACAAGTGCGAATGTTAGGTTAGGATGACATATCAACCGTCGTAAAACCGCATTAAACAATGTCACTTAGTGAGATGTAGTGTTTTTCAACATTACAAGTCGGGAACTACGATATCTAATGTGAAAGCGCATGAAACCGTCGTAATCTTGTAGAAAACATTGTAAAGTTGCGAGTAAAACGTTTTCTAACAATAGAAGTGCGAAGGTTAGGTTAGGTTAGGTTAGTTTAAGCTAGGTAGCGTCGTGAAACTACCAAAAACGACGTCATCTAACGAGATAGTGTTGTTTTATTGCGAGTATTAAACTGCGATAGGTGAAATGTTGTGAAAGCACACAAAACGGCATGAACAAGCCAAATACTGCGTGTTCTACCGTTACAAGTGCGAAACTGCTATATTGTGATATTCTCGTTAAAGCGCATGCAAGCATCGTGAAACCTTAAGAACAATGTCATTTAGCGAGATACAGCGTTCTGTACTGCAATAAGTTGGTGAAAAACTGTGAGGTTATGCAAATCTCGTAATTGTGAACAAAACAGTGTAATAGAGCGTTTTTAGATACAAGTGCGAATGTTAGGTTAGGTTAAGATATGAACCGTCGTAAAACCGCATTAAACAATGTCAATTAGTGAGATGCAGTGTTTTTCACCATTAAAAGTGGGGAACTGCGATATCTAATGTGAAAGCGCTTGCAACCGTCATTAGGTTAGGTTAGGTTAGGTTAGGTTAGGTTAGGTTTGGTTAGGTTAGGTTAGGTTAGGTTAGATTAGGTTAGGTTGGGTTGAGTTGGCTTAGGTTAGGTTAGGTTAGGTTAGGTTAGGTTAGGTTGGGTTAGGTTAGGTTAGGTTAGGTTAGGTTAGGTTACGTTAGGTTAGGTTAGGTTAGGTTACGTTAGGTTAGGTTAGGTTAGGTAAGGATAATTTGGTTAGGATAGGTAAGGTTAGGTTAGGTTAGGTTAGGTTGGGTTGGGTGTTGTTGAGTTGGGTTGCGTTGGGTTAGGTTGGGTTAGGTTAGGTTAGGTTACGTTAGGTTAGGTTAGGTTAGGTTACGTTAGGTTAGGTTAGGTTAGGTTAGGTTAGGTTACGTTAGGTTAGGTTAGGTCAGGTAAGGTTAGGTTACGTTAGAATAGGTTAGGTTAGGTTAGGTTACGTTAGGTTAGGTTAAGTTAGGTTAGGTTTGGTTAGGTTAGGTTAGGTTAGCTTAGGTTAGGTTAGGTTGGGTTGGGTTGGGTTAGGTTGGGTTAGGTTAGGTTAGGTTAGGTTAGGTTGGGTTAGGTTAGTTTAGGTTAGGTTAGGTTAGGTTGGGTTGGGTTGGGTTAGGTTAGGTTAGGTTAGGTAAGGTTAGGTTAGGTTAGGTTAGGTTACGTTAGGTTAAGGTAAGAACCGTCGTAAAACCGCATTAAACAATGTCACTTAGTGAGATGCAGTGTTTTTCACCTTTACACAAGTTGGGAACTGTGATATCTAATGTTAAAGCGCTTGAAACCGTCGTAATCTTGTAGAAAACATTGTAAAGTTGCGAATAAAACGTTTTCTAACGATAGAAGTGCGAAGGTTATGTTAGGTTGAGTTATGTTAGTTTAAGCTAGGTAGCGTCGTGAAACTACCAAAAACGACGTCATCTAACGAGATAGTGTTGTTTTATTGCGACTACGAAACTGCGATAGGTGAAATGTTGTGAAAGCACACAAAACGGCATGAACAAGCCAAATACTGCGTGTTGTACCGTTACAAGTGCGAAACTGCTATGTTGTGATATTCTCTTTAAAGCGCATGCAAGCATCGTGAAACCTTAAAGAACGATGTCATTTAGCGAGATACAGCGTTCTGTACTGCAATAAGTTGGTGAAAAACTGTGAGGTTATGCAAATATCCTAATTGTGAACTAAACAGTGTAATAGAGCGTTTTTAATACAAGTGCGAGTGTTAGGTTAGGTTAAGATATGAACCGTCGTAAAACTGCATTAAACAATGTCAGTTAGTGAGATGCAGTGTTTTTCACCATTACAAGTCGGGAACTGCGATATCTAATGTGAAAGCGCTTGCAAACGTCGTTAGGTTAGGTTAGGTTAGGTTACGTTAGGTTAGGTTAGGTTAGGTTTGGTTAGGTTAGGTTAGGTTAGGTTAGGGTATATTAGGTAAGGTTAGGTTGGGTTAGGTTAGGTTAGGTTGGGTTAGGTAAGGTTAGGTTAGGTTAAGATATGAACCGCGCTAAAACCGCATTAAACAATGTCACTTAGTGAGATGCTGTGTTTTTCACCATTACAAGTCGGGAACTGCGATATCTAATGTGAAAGCGCATGAAACCGTCGTAATCTTGTAGAAAACATTGTAAAGTAGCGAATAAAACGTTTTCTAACGATAGATGTGCGAAGGTTCGGTTAGCTAGGTAGCGTCGTGAAACCACCAAAAACGATGTCATCTAACGAGATAGTGTTGTTTTATTGCGAGTACGAAACTGCGATAGGTGAAATATTGGGAAAGCACACAAAATGGCATGAACTAGCCAGATACTGCGTCTTGTGCCCTTACAAGTGCGAAACTGCTTTATTGTGATATTCTCGTTAAAGCGCATGCAAGTATCGTGAAACCTTAAAGAACGATGTCATTTAGCGAGATACAGCGTTCTGTACTGTAATAAGTTGGTGAGAAACTGTGAGGTCAAGCAAATATCGTAATTGTGAACGAAACAGTGTAATTGAGCGTCTTTAAATACAAGTGCGAATGTTAGGTTAGGATGACATATCAACCGTCGTAAAACCGCATTAAACAATGTCACTTAGTGAGATGTAGTGTTTTTCAACATTACAAGTCGGGAACTACGATATCTAATGTGAAAGCGCATGAAACCGTCGTAATCTTGTAGAAAACATTGTAAAGTTGCGAGTAAAACGTTTTCTAACAATAGAAGTGCGAAGGTTAGGTTAGGTTAGGTTAGTTTAAGCTAGGTAGCGTCGTGAAACTACCAAAAACGACGTCATCTAACGAGATAGTGTTGTTTTATTGCGAGTATTAAACTGCGATAGGTGAAATGTTGTGAAAGCACACAAAACGGCATGAACAAGCCAAATACTGCGTGTTCTACCGTTACAAGTGCGAAACTGCTATATTGTGATATTCTCGTTAAAGCGCATGCAAGAATCGTGAAACCTTAAAGAACAATGTCATTTAGCGAGATACAGCGTTCTGTACTGCAATAAGTTGGTGAAAAACTGTGAGGTTATGCAAATATCGTAATTGTGAACGAAACAGTGTAATAGAGCGTCTTTAGATACAAGTACGAATGTTAGGTTAGGTTAAGATATGAACCGTCGTAAAACCGCATTAAACAATGTCACTTAGTGAGATGCAGTGTTTTTCACCTTTACAAGTTGGGAACTGTGATATCTATTGTGAAAGCGCTTGAAACCGTCGTAAAGTTGTAGAAAGCAATGTAAAGTAGCGAGTAAAACGTTTTCTAACGATAGAACTGCGAAGGTTATGTTAGGTTGAGTTATGTTAGTTTAAGCTAGGTAGCGTCGTGAAACTACCAAAAACAACGTCATCTAACGAGATAGTGTTGTTTTATTGTGAGTACGAAACTGCGATAGGTGAAATGTTGTGAAAGCACACAAAACGGCATGAACAAGCCAAATACTGCGTGTTGTACCGTTACAAGTGCGAAACTGCTATGTTGTGATATTGTCGTTAAAGCGCATGCAAGCATCGTGAAACCTTAAAGAACGATGTCATTTAGCGAGATACAGCGTTCTGTACTGCAATAAGTTGGTGAAAAACTGTGAGGTTATGCAGATATCGTAATTGTGAACAAAACAGTGTAATAGAGCGTTTTTCAATACAAGTGCGAATGTTAGGTTAGGTTGACATATCAACCGTCGTAAAACCGCATTAAACAATGTCACTTAGTGAGATGTAGTGTTTTTCAACAGTACAAGTCGGGAACTACGATATCTAATGTGAAAGCGCATGAAACCGTCGTAATCTTGTAGAAAACATTGTAAAGTTGCGAGTCAAACGTTTTATAACGATAGAAGTGCGAAGGTTAGGTTAGGTTAGGTTAGTTTAAGCTAGGTAGCGTCGTGAAACTACCAAAAACGACGTCATCTAACGAGATAGTGTTGTTTTATTGCGAGTATTAAACTGCGATAGGTGAAATGTTGTGAAAGCACACAAAACGGCATGAACAAGCCAAATACTGCGTGTTCTACCGTTACAAGTGCGAAACTGCTATATTGTGATATTCTCGTTAAAGCGCATGCAAGCATCGTGAAACCTTAAAGAACAATGTCATTTAGCGAGATACAGCGTTCTGTACTGCAATAAGTTGGTGAAAAACTGTGAGGTTATGCAAATATCGCAATTGTGAACGAAACAGTGTAATAGAGCGTTTTTCAATACAAGTACGAATGTTAGGTTAGGTTAAGATATGAACCGTCGTAAAACCGCATTAAACAATGTCACTTAGTGAGATGCAGTGTTTTTCACCATCACAAGTCGGGAACTGCGATATCTAATGTGAAAGCGCTTGCAAACGTCGTTAGGTTAGGTTAGGTTAGGTTAGGTTAGGTTACGTTAGGTTAGGTTTGGTTAGATTTGGTTAGGTTAGGTTAGGTTATGTTAGGTTAGGTTGGGTTAGGTTAGGTTAGGTTAGGTTAAGATATGAACCGCGCTAAAACCGCATTAAACAATGTCACTTAGTGAGATGCAGTGTTTTTCACCTTTACAAGTTGGGAACTGCGATATCTAATGTGAAAGCGCTTGAAACCGTCGTAATGTTGTAGAAAGCAATGTAAAGTAGCGAGTAAAACGTTTTCTAACGATAGAAGTGCGAAGGTTATGTTAGGTTGAGTTATGTTAGTTTAAGCTAGGTAGCGTCGTGAAACCACCAAAAACGACGTCATCTAACGAGATAATGTTGTTTTATTGCGAGTACGAAACTGCGATAGGTGAAATGTTGTGAAAGCACACAAAACGGCATGAACAAGCCAAATACTGCGTGTTCTACCGTTACAAGTGCGAAACTGCTATATTGTGATATTCTCGTTAAAGCGCATGCAAGCATCGTGAAACCTTAAAGAACGATGTCATTTAGCGAGATACAGCCTTCTGTACTGTAATAAGTTGGTGAGAAACTGTGAGGTCAAGCAAATATCGTAATTGTGAACGAAACAGTGTAATTGAGCGTCTTTAGATACAAGTGCGAATGTTAGGTTAGGTTCACATATCAACCGTCGTAAAACCGCATTAAACAATGTCACTTAGTGAGATGTAGTGTTTTTCAACATTACAAGTCGGGAACTACGATATCTAATGTGAAAGCGCATGAAACCGTCGTAATCTTGTAGAAAACATTGTAAAGTTGCGAGTAAAACGTTTTCTAACGATAGAAGTGCGAAGGTTAGGTTAGGTTGGGTTAGTTTAAGCTAGGTAGCGTCGTGAAACTACCAAAAACGACGTCATCTAACGAGATAGTGTTGTTTTATTGCGAGTATTAAACTGCGATAGGTGAAATGTTGTGAAAGCACACAAAACGGAATGAACAAGCCAAATACTGCGTGTTCTACCGTTACAAGTGCGAAACTGCTATATTGTGATATTCTCGTTAAAGCGCATGCAAGCATCGTGAAACCTTAAAGAACAATGTCATTTAGCGAGATACAGCGTTCTGTACTGCAATAAGTTGGTGAAAAACTGTGAGGTTATGCAAATATCGTAATTGTGAACAAAACAGTGTAATAGAGCGTTTTTAGATACAAGTGCGAATGTTAGGTTAGGTTAAGATATGAACCGTCGTAAAACCGCATTAAACAATGTCAATTAGTGAGATGCAGTGTTTTTCACCATTAAAAGTGGGGAACTGCGATATCTAATGTGAAAGCGCTTGCAAACGTCGTTAGGTTAGGTTAGGTTAGGTTAGGTTAGGTTAGGTTAGGTTAGGTTAGGTTACGTTAGGTTAGATTTGGTTAGGTTAGGTTAGGTTAGGTTATGTTAGGTTAGGTTGGGTTAGGTTAGGTTAGGTTAGGTTAAGATATGAACCGCGCTAAAACCGCATTAAACAATGTCACTTAGTGAGATGCAGTGTTTTTCACCTTTACAAGTTGAGAACTGCGATATCTAATGTGAAAGCGCTTGAAACCGTCGTAATGTTGTAGAAAGCAATGTAAAGTAGCGAGTAAAACGTTTTCTAACGATAGAAGTGCGAAGGTTATGTTAGGTTGAGTTATGTTAGTTTAAGCTAGGTAGCGTCGTGAAACCACCAAAAACGACGTCATTTAACGAGATAGTGTTGTTTTATTGCGAGTACGAAACTGCGATAGGTAAAATGTTGTGAAAGCATACAAAACGGCATGAACAAGCCAAATACTGCGTGTTGTACCGTTACAAGTGCGAAACTGCTATGTTGTGATATTCTCGTTAAAGCACATGCAAGCATCGTGAAACCTTAAAGAACGATGTCATTTAGCGAGATACAGCGTTCTGTACTGCAATAAGTTGGTGAAAAACTGTGAGGTTATGCAAATATCGTAATTGTGAACAAAACAGTGTAATAGAGCGTTTTTCAATACAAGTGCGAATGTTAGGTTAGGTTGACATATCAACCGTCGTAAAACCGCATTAAACAATGTCACTTAGTGAGATGTAGTGTTTTTCAACAGTACAAGTCGGGAACTACGATATCTAACGTGAAAGCGCATGAAACCGTCGTAATCTTGTAGAAAACGTAAAGTTGCGAGTAAAATGTTTTTTAACGATAGAAGTGCGGAGGTTAGGTTAGGTTAGGTTAGTTTAAGCTAGGTAGCGTCGTGAAACTACCAAAAACGACGTCATCTAACAAGATAGTGTTGTTTTATTGCGAGTAATAAACTGCGATAGGTTTAATGTTGTGAAAGCACACAAAACGGAATGAACAAGCCAAATACTGCGTGTTCTACCGTTACAAGTGCGAAACTGCTATATTGTGATATTCTCGTTAAAGCGCATGCAAGCATCGTGAAACCTTAAAGAACAATGTCATTCAGCGAGATACAGCGTTCTGTACTGCAATAAGTTGGTGAAAAACTGTGAGGTTATGCAAATATCGTAATTGTGAACAAAACAGTGTAATAGAGCGTTTTTAGATACAAGTGCGAATGTTAGGTTAGGTTAAGATATGAACAGTCGTAAAACCGCATTAAACAATGTCAATTAGTGAGATGCAGTGTTTTTCACCATTAAAAGTGGGGAACTGCGATATCTAATGTGAAAGCGCTTGCAACCGTCGTTAGGTTAGGTTAGGTTAGGTTAGGTTAGGTTTGGTTAGGTTAGGTTAGGTTAGGTTAGGTTAGATTAGGTTAGGTTGGGTTGAGTTGGGTTAGGTTAGGTTAGGTTAGGTTAGGTTGGGTTAGGTTAGGTTAGGTTAGGTTAGGTTACGTTAGGTTAGGTTAGGTTACGTTAGGTTAGGTTAGGTTAGGTTACGTTTGGTTAGGTTAGGTTAGGTAAGGATAATTTGGTTAGGTTAGGTAAGGTTAGGTTAGGTTAGGTTAGGTTGGGTTGGGTGTTGTTGGGTTGGGTTGGGTTAGGTTGGGTTAGGTTAGGTTAGGTTACGTTAGGTTAGGTTAGGTTAGGTTACGTTAGGTTATGTTAGGTTAGGTTAGGTCAGGTAAGGTTAGGTTACGTTAGAATAGGTTAGGTTAGGTTAGGTTACGTTAGGTTATGTTAAGTTAGGTTAGGTTAGGTTTGGTTAGGTTAGGTTAGGTTAGCTTAGGTTAGGTTAGGTTGGGTTGGGTTGGGTTAGGTTGGGTTAGGTTAGGTTACGTTAGAATAGGTTAGGTTAGGTTAGGTTACGTTAGGTTAGGTTAAGTTAGGTTAGGTTTGGTTAGGTTAGGTTAGGTTAGCTTAGGTTAGGTTAGGTTGGGTTGGGTTGGGTTAGGTTGGGTTAGGTTAGGTTAGGTTAGGTTAGGTTGGGTTAGGTTAGTTTAGGTTAGGTTAGGTTAGGTTGGGTTGGGTTGGGTTAGGTTAGGTAAGGTTAGGTTAGGTTAGGTTAGGTTACGTTAGGTTAAGGTAAGAACCGTCGTAAAACCGCATTAAACAATGTCACTTAGTGAGATGCAGTGTTTTTCACCTTTACACAAGTTGGGAACTGTGATATCTAATGTTAAAGCGCTTGAAACCGTCGTAATCTTGTAGAAAACATTGTAAAGTTGCGAATAAAACGTTTTCTAACGATAGAAGTGCGAAGGTTATGTTAGGTTGAGTTATGTTAGTTTAAGCTAGGTAGCGTCGTGAAACTACCAAAAACGACGTCATCTAACGAGATAGTGTTGTTTTATTGCGACTACGAAACTGCGATAGGTGAAATGTTGTGAAAGCACACAAAACGGCATGAACAAGCCAAATACTGCGTGTTGTACTGTTACAAGTGCGAAACTGCTATGTTGTGATATTCTCTTTAAAGCGCATGCAAGCATCGTGAAACCTTAAAGAACGATGTCATTTAGCGAGATACAGCGTTCTGTACTGCAATAAGTTGGTGAAAAACTGTGAGGTTATGCAAATATCCTAATTGTGAACTAAACAGTGTAATAGAGCGTTTTTAATACAAGTGCGAGTGTTAGGTTAGGTTAAGATATGAACCGTCGTAAAACTGCATTAAACAATGTCAGTTAGTGAGATGCAGTGTTTTTCACCATTACAAGTCGGGAACTGCGATATCTAATGTGAAAGCGCTTGCAAACGTCGTTAGGTTAGGTTAGGTTAGGTTACGTTAGGTTAGGTTAGGTTAGGTTTGGTTAGGTTAGGTTAGGTTAGGTTAGGGTATATTAGGTAAGGTTAGGTTGGGTTAGGTTAGGTTAGGTTGGGTTAGGTAAGGTTAGGTTAGGTTAAGATATGAACCGCGCTAAAACCGCATTAAACAATGTCACTTAGTGAGATGCTGTGTTTTTCACCATTACAAGTCGGGAACTGCGATATCTAATGTGAAAGCGCATGAAACCGTCGTAATCTTGTAGAAAACATTGTAAAGTAGCGAATAAAACGTTTTCTAACGATAGATGTGCGAAGGTTCGGTTAGCTAGGTAGCGTCGTGAAACCACCAAAAACGATGTCATCTAACGAGATAGTGTTGTTTTATTGCGAGTACGAAACTGCGATAGGTGAAATATTGGGAAAGCACACAAAATGGCATGAACTAGCCAGATACTGCGTCTTGTGCCCTTACAAGTGCGAAACTGCTTTATTGTGATATTCTCGTTAAAGCGCATGCAAGTATCGTGAAACCTTAAAGAACGATGTCATTTAGCGAGATACAGCGTTCTGTACTGTAATAAGTTGGTGAGAAACTGTGAGGTCAAGCAAATATCGTAATTGTGAACGAAACAGTGTAATTGAGCGTCTTTAAATACAAGTGCGAATGTTAGGTTAGGATGACATATCAACCGTCGTAAAACCGCATTAAACAATGTCACTTAGTGAGATGTAGTGTTTTTCAACATTACAAGTCGGGAACTACGATATCTAATGTGAAAGCGCATGAAACCGTCGTAATCTTGTAGAAAACATTGTAAAGTTGCGAGTAAAACGTTTTCTAACAATAGAAGTGCGAAGGTTAGGTTAGGTTAGGTTAGTTTAAGCTAGGTAGCGTCGTGAAACTACCAAAAACGACGTCATCTAACGAGATAGTGTTGTTTTATTGCGAGTATTAAACTGCGATAGGTGAAATGTTGTGAAAGCACACAAAACGGCATGAACAAGCCAAATACTGCGTGTTCTACCGTTACAAGTGCGAAACTGCTATATTGTGATATTCTCGTTAAAGCGCATGCAAGAATCGTGAAACCTTAAAGAACAATGTCATTTAGCGAGATACAGCGTTCTGTACTGCAATAAGTTGGTGAAAAACTGTGAGGTTATGCAAATATCGTAATTGTGAACGAAACAGTGTAATAGAGCGTCTTTAGATACAAGTACGAATGTTAGGTTAGGTTAAGATATGAACCGTCGTAAAACCGCATTAAACAATGTCACTTAGTGAGATGCAGTGTTTTTCACCTTTACAAGTTGGGAACTGTGATATCTATTGTGAAAGCGCTTGAAACCGTCGTAAAGTTGTAGAAAGCAATGTAAAGTAGCGAGTAAAACGTTTTCTAACGATAGAACTGCGAAGGTTATGTTAGGTTGAGTTATGTTAGTTTAAGCTAGGTAGCGTCGTGAAACTACCAAAAACAACGTCATCTAACGAGATAGTGTTGTTTTATTGTGAGTACGAAACTGCGATAGGTGAAATGTTGTGAAAGCACACAAAACGGCATGAACAAGCCAAATACTGCGTGTTGTACCGTTACAAGTGCGAAACTGCTATGTTGTGATATTGTCGTTAAAGCGCATGCAAGCATCGTGAAACCTTAAAGAACGATGTCATTTAGCGAGATACAGCGTTCTGTACTGCAATAAGTTGGTGAAAAACTGTGAGGTTATGCAGATATCGTAATTGTGAACAAAACAGTGTAATAGAGCGTTTTTCAATACAAGTGCGAATGTTAGGTTAGGTTGACATATCAACCGTCGTAAAACCGCATTAAACAATGTCACTTAGTGAGATGTAGTGTTTTTCAACAGTACAAGTCGGGAACTACGATATCTAATGTGAAAGCGCATGAAACCGTCGTAATCTTGTAGAAAACATTGTAAAGTTGCGAGTCAAACGTTTTATAACGATAGAAGTGCGAAGGTTAGGTTAGGTTAGGTTAGTTTAAGCTAGGTAGCGTCGTGAAACTACCAAAAACGACGTCATCTAACGAGATAGTGTTGTTTTATTGCGAGTATTAAACTGCGATAGGTGAAATGTTGTGAAAGCACACAAAACGGCATGAACAAGCCAAATACTGCGTGTTCTACCGTTACAAGTGCGAAACTGCTATATTGTGATATTCTCGTTAAAGCGCATGCAAGCATCGTGAAACCTTAAAGAACAATGTCATTTAGCGAGATACAGCGTTCTGTACTGCAATAAGTTGGTGAAAAACTGTGAGGTTATGCAAATATCGCAATTGTGAACGAAACAGTGTAATAGAGCGTTTTTCAATACAAGTACGAATGTTAGGTTAGGTTAAGATATGAACCGTCGTAAAACCGCATTAAACAATGTCACTTAGTGAGATGCAGTGTTTTTCACCATCACAAGTCGGGAACTGCGATATCTAATGTGAAAGCGCTTGCAAACGTCGTTAGGTTAGGTTAGGTTAGGTTAGGTTAGGTTACGTTAGGTTAGGTTTGGTTAGATTTGGTTAGGTTAGGTTAGGTTATGTTAGGTTAGGTTGGGTTAGGTTAGGTTAGGTTAGGTTAAGATATGAACCGCGCTAAAACCGCATTAAACAATGTCACTTAGTGAGATGCAGTGTTTTTCACCTTTACAAGTTGGGAACTGCGATATCTAATGTGAAAGCGCTTGAAACCGTCGTAATGTTGTAGAAAGCAATGTAAAGTAGCGAGTAAAACGTTTTCTAACGATAGAAGTGCGAAGGTTATGTTAGGTTGAGTTATGTTAGTTTAAGCTAGGTAGCGTCGTGAAACCACCAAAAACGACGTCATCTAACGAGATAATGTTGTTTTATTGCGAGTACGAAACTGCGATAGGTGAAATGTTGTGAAAGCACACAAAACGGCATGAACAAGCCAAATACTGCGTGTTCTACCGTTACAAGTGCGAAACTGCTATATTGTGATATTCTCGTTAAAGCGCATGCAAGCATCGTGAAACCTTAAAGAACGATGTCATTTAGCGAGATACAGCCTTCTGTACTGTAATAAGTTGGTGAGAAACTGTGAGGTCAAGCAAATATCGTAATTGTGAACGAAACAGTGTAATTGAGCGTCTTTAGATACAAGTGCGAATGTTAGGTTAGGTTCACATATCAACCGTCGTAAAACCGCATTAAACAATGTCACTTAGTGAGATGTAGTGTTTTTCAACATTACAAGTCGGGAACTACGATATCTAATGTGAAAGCGCATGAAACCGTCGTAATCTTGTAGAAAACATTGTAAAGTTGCGAGTAAAACGTTTTCTAACGATAGAAGTGCGAAGGTTAGGTTAGGTTGGGTTAGTTTAAGCTAGGTAGCGTCGTGAAACTACCAAAAACGACGTCATCTAACGAGATAGTGTTGTTTTATTGCGAGTATTAAACTGCGATAGGTGAAATGTTGTGAAAGCACACAAAACGGAATGAACAAGCCAAATACTGCGTGTTCTACCGTTACAAGTGCGAAACTGCTATATTGTGATATTCTCGTTAAAGCGCATGCAAGCATCGTGAAACCTTAAAGAACAATGTCATTTAGCGAGATACAGCGTTCTGTACTGCAATAAGTTGGTGAAAAACTGTGAGGTTATGCAAATATCGTAATTGTGAACAAAACAGTGTAATAGAGCGTTTTTAGATACAAGTGCGAATGTTAGGTTAGGTTAAGATATGAACCGTCGTAAAACCGCATTAAACAATGTCAATTAGTGAGATGCAGTGTTTTTCACCATTAAAAGTGGGGAACTGCGATATCTAATGTGAAAGCGCTTGCAAACGTCGTTAGGTTAGGTTAGGTTAGGTTAGGTTAGGTTAGGTTAGGTTAGGTTACGTTAGGTTAGATTTGGTTAGGTTAGGTTAGGTTAGGTTATGTTAGGTTAGGTTGGGTTAGGTTAGGTTAGGTTAGGTTAAGATATGAACCGCGCTAAAACCGCATTAAACAATGTCACTTAGTGAGATGCAGTGTTTTTCACCTTTACAAGTTGAGAACTGCGATATCTAATGTGAAAGCGCTTGAAACCGTCGTAATGTTGTAGAAAGCAATGTAAAGTAGCGAGTAAAACGTTTTCTAACGATAGAAGTGCGAAGGTTATGTTAGGTTGAGTTATGTTAGTTTAAGCTAGGTAGCGTCGTGAAACCACCAAAAACGACGTCATTTAACGAGATAGTGTTGTTTTATTGCGAGTACGAAACTGCGATAGGTAAAATGTTGTGAAAGCATACAAAACGGCATGAACAAGCCAAATACTGCGTGTTGTACCGTTACAAGTGCGAAACTGCTATGTTGTGATATTCTCGTTAAAGCACATGCAAGCATCGTGAAACCTTAAAGAACGATGTCATTTAGCGAGATACAGCGTTCTGTACTGCAATAAGTTGGTGAAAAACTGTGAGGTTATGCAAATATCGTAATTGTGAACAAAACAGTGTAATAGAGCGTTTTTCAATACAAGTGCGAATGTTAGGTTAGGTTGACATATCAACCGTCGTAAAACCGCATTAAACAATGTCACTTAGTGAGATGTAGTGTTTTTCAACAGTACAAGTCGGGAACTACGATATCTAACGTGAAAGCGCATGAAACCGTCGTAATCTTGTAGAAAACGTAAAGTTGCGAGTAAAATGTTTTTTAACGATAGAAGTGCGGAGGTTAGGTTAGGTTAGGTTAGTTTAAGCTAGGTAGCGTCGTGAAACTACCAAAAACGACGTCATCTAACAAGATAGTGTTGTTTTATTGCGAGTAATAAACTGCGATAGGTTTAATGTTGTGAAAGCACACAAAACGGAATGAACAAGCCAAATACTGCGTGTTCTACCGTTACAAGTGCGAAACTGCTATATTGTGATATTCTCGTTAAAGCGCATGCAAGCATCGTGAAACCTTAAAGAACAATGTCATTCAGCGAGATACAGCGTTCTGTACTGCAATAAGTTGGTGAAAAACTGTGAGGTTATGCAAATATCGTAATTGTGAACAAAACAGTGTAATAGAGCGTTTTTAGATACAAGTGCGAATGTTAGGTTAGGTTAAGATATGAACAGTCGTAAAACCGCATTAAACAATGTCAATTAGTGAGATGCAGTGTTTTTCACCATTAAAAGTGGGGAACTGCGATATCTAATGTGAAAGCGCTTGCAACCGTCGTTAGGTTAGGTTAGGTTAGGTTAGGTTAGGTTTGGTTAGGTTAGGTTAGGTTAGGTTAGGTTAGATTAGGTTAGGTTGGGTTGAGTTGGGTTAGGTTAGGTTAGGTTAGGTTAGGTTGGGTTAGGTTAGGTTAGGTTAGGTTAGGTTACGTTAGGTTAGGTTAGGTTACGTTAGGTTAGGTTAGGTTAGGTTACGTTTGGTTAGGTTAGGTTAGGTAAGGATAATTTGGTTAGGTTAGGTAAGGTTAGGTTAGGTTAGGTTAGGTTGGGTTGGGTGTTGTTGGGTTGGGTTGGGTTAGGTTGGGTTAGGTTAGGTTAGGTTACGTTAGGTTAGGTTAGGTTAGGTTACGTTAGGTTATGTTAGGTTAGGTTAGGTCAGGTAAGGTTAGGTTACGTTAGAATAGGTTAGGTTAGGTTAGGTTACGTTAGGTTATGTTAAGTTAGGTTAGGTTAGGTTTGGTTAGGTTAGGTTAGGTTAGCTTAGGTTAGGTTAGGTTGGGTTGGGTTGGGTTAGGTTGGGTTAGGTTAGGTTAGGTTAGGTTGGGTTAGGTTAGTTTAGGTTAGGTTAGGTTAGGTTAGGTTGGATTGGGTTAGGTTAGGTTAGGTTAGGTAAGGTTACGTTAGGTTAAGGTATGAACCGTCGTAAAACCGCATTAAACAATGTCACTTAGTGAGATGCAGTGTTTTTCACCTTTACAAGTTGGGAACTGTGATATCTAATGTGAAAGCGCTTGAAACCGTCGTAATGTTGTAGAAAGCAATATAAAGTAGCGAGTAAAACGTTTTCTAACGATAGAAGTGCGAAGGTTATGTTAGGTTGAGTTATGTTAGTTTAAGCTAGGTAGCGTCGTGAAACTACCAAAAACAACGTCATCTAACGAGATAGTGTTGTTTTATTGCGAGTACGAAACTGCGATAGGTGAAATGTTGTGAAAGCACACAAAACGGCATGAACAAACCAAATACTGCGTGTTGTACCGTTACAAGTGCGAAACTGCTATGTTGTGATATTCTCGTTAAAGCGCATGCAAGCATCGTGAAACCTTAAAGAACGATGTCATTTAGCGAGATACAGCGTTCTGTACTGCAATAAGTTGGTGAAAAACTGTGAGGTTATGCAAATATCCTAATTGTGAACGAAACAGTGTAATAGATCGTTTTTTAATACAAGTGCGAATGTTTGGTTAGGTTAAGATATGAACCGTCGTAAAACCGCATTAAACAATGTCACTTAGTGAGATGCAGTGTTTTTCACCATTACAAGTCGGGAATTGCGATATTTAATGTGAAAGCGCTTGCAAACGTCGTTAGGTTAGGTTAGATTAGGTTAGGTTAGGTTAGGTTACGTTAGGTTAGGTTAGGTTAGGTTTGGTTAGGTTAGGTTAGGTTAGGTTAGGTTAGGGATGTTAGGTAAGGTGTGGTTAGGTTAGGTTAGGTTAGGTTGGGTTAGGTAAGGTTAGGTTAGGTTAAGATATGAACCGCGCTAAAACCGCACTAAACAATGTCACTTAGTGAGATGCTGTGTTTTTCACCATTACAAGTCGGGAACTGCGATATCTAATGTGAAAGCGCATAAAACCGTCGTAATCTTGTAAAAAACATTGTAAAGTAGCGAATAAAACGTTTTCTAACGATAGAAGTGCGAAGGTTCGGTTAGTTTGAGCTAGGTAGCGTCGTGAAACCACCAAAAACGATGTCATCTAACGAGATAGTGTTGTTTTATTGCGAGTACGAAACTGCGATAGGTGAAATATCGGGAAAGAACACAAAATGGCATGAACTAGCCAGATACTGCGTCTTGTGCCGTTACAAGTGCGAAACTGCTTTATTGTGATATTCTCGTTAAAGCGCATGCAAGTATCGTGAAACCTTAAAGAACGATGTCATTAGCGAGATACAGCGTTCTGTACTGTAATAAGTTGGTGAGAAACTGTGAGGTCAAGCAAATATCGTAATTGTGAACGAAACAGTGTAATTGAGCGTATTTAGATACAAGTGCGAATGTTAGGTTAGGTTGAGATATCAACCGTCGTAAAACCGCATTAAACAATGTCACTTAGTGAGATGTAGTGTTTTTCAACATTACAAGTCGGGAACTACGATATCTAATGTGAAAGCGCATGAAACCGTCGTAATCTTGTAGAAAACATTGTAAAGTTGCGAGTAAAACGTTTTCTAATGATAGAAGTGCGAAGGTTAGCTTGAGTTATGTTAGTTTAAGATATGTAGCGTCGTGAGACCACCAAAAGGACGTCATCTAACGAGATAGTGTTGTTTTATTGCATGTACGAAACTGCAATAGGTGAAATGTTGTGAAAGTACACAAAACGGCTTGAACAAGCAAGATACTGCGTGTTGTACCATTACAAGTGCGAAACTGCTTTATTGTGATAATCTCGTTAAAGCGCATGCACGTATCGTGAAACCTAAAGAACGATGTCATTTAGCGAGATACAGCGTTCTGTACTGTAATAAGTTGGTGAGAAACTGTGAGGTCAAGCAAATATCGTAATTGTGAACGAAACAGTGTAATTGAGCGTATTTAGATACAAGTGCGAATGTTAGGTTAGGTTGAGATATCAACCGTCGTAAAACCGCATTAAACAATGTCACTTAGTGAGATGTAGTGTTTTTCAACATTACAAGTCGGGAACTACGATATCTAATGTGAAAGCGCATGAAACCGTCGTAATGTTGTAGAAAGCAATGTAAAGTAGCGAGTAAAACGTTTTCTAACGATAGAAGTGCGAAGGTTATGTTAGGTTGAGTTATGTTAGTTTAAGCTACGTTGCGTCGTGAAACCACCAAAAACGACGTCATCTAACGAGATAGTGTTGTTTTATTCCGAGTACGAAACTGCGATAGGTAAAATGTTGTGAAAGCACACAAAAAGCATGAACAAGCCAAATACTGCGTGTTGTACCGTTACAAGTGCGAAACTGCAATGTTGTGACATTCTCGGTAAAGCGCATGCAAGTATCGTGAAACCTTAAAGAACGATGTCATTTAGCGAGATACAGTGTTCTGTACTGTAATAAGTTGGTGAGAAACTGTGAGGTCAAGCAAATATCGTAATTGTGAACGAAACAGTGTAATTGAGCGTCTTTAGATACAAGTGCGAATGTTAGGTTAGGTTCACATATCAACCGTCGTAAAACCGCATTATACAATGTCACTTAGTGAGATGTAGTGTTTTTCAACATTACAAGTCGGGAACTACGATATCTAATGTGAAAGCGCATGAAACCGTCGTAATCTTGTAGAAAACATTGTAAAGTTGCGAGTAAAACGTTTTCTAACGATAGAAGTGCGAAGGTTAGGTTAGGTTGGGTTAGTTTAAGCTAGGTAGCGTCGTGAAACTACCAAAAACGACGTCATCTAACGAGATAGTGTTGTTTTATTGCGAGTATTAAACTGCGATTGGTGAAATGTTGTGAAAGCACACAAAACGGCATGAACAAGTCAAATACTGCGTGTTCTACCGTTACAAGTGCGAAACTGCTATATTGTGATATTCTCGTTAAAGCGCATGCAAGCATCGTGAAACCTTAAAGAACAATGTCATTTAGCTAGATACAGCGTTCTGTACTGCAATAAGTTGGTGAAAAACTGTGAGGTTATGCAAATATCGTAATTGTGAACGAAACAGTGTAATAGAGCGTTTTTCAATACAAGTACGAATGTTAGGTTAGGTCAAGATATGAACCGTCGTAAAACCGCATTAAACAATGTCACTTAGTGAGATGCAGTGTTTTTCACCAAGTCGGGAACTGCGATATCTAATGTGAAAGCGCTTGCAAACGTCGTTAGGTTAGGTTAGGTTAGGTTAGGTTACGTTAAGTTAGGTTCTGTTAGGTTAGGTTAGGTTAGGTTATGTTAGGTTAGGTTGGGTTAGGTTAGGTTAGGTTACGTTAGGTTAAGGTATGAACCGTCGTAAAACCGCAGTAAACAATGTCACTTAGTGAGAAGCAGTGTTTTTCACCTTTACAAGTTGGGAACTGCGATATCTAATGTGAAAGCGCTTGAAACCGTCGTAAAGTTGTAGAAAGCAATGTAAAGTAACGAGTAAAACGTTTTCTAACGATAGAAGTGCGAAGGTTATGTTAGGTTGAGTTATGTTAGTTTAAGCTAGGTAGCGTCGTGAAACCACCAAAAACGACGTCATCTAACGAGATAATGTTGTTTTATTGCGAGTACGAAACTGCGATAGGTAAAATGTTGTGAAAGCACACAAAACGGCATGAACAAGCCAAATACTGCGTGTTGTACCGTTACAAGGGCGAAACTGCTATGTTGTGACATTCTCGGTAAAGCGCATGCAAGTATCGTGAAACCTTAAAGAACGATGTCGTTTAGCGAGATACAGCGTTCTGTACTGTAATAGGTTGGTGAGAAACTGTGAGGTCAAGCAAATATCGTAATTGTGAACGAAACAGTGTAATTGAGCGTCTTTATATACAAGTGCGAATGTTAGGTTAGGTTGACATATCAACCGTCGTAAAACCGCATTAAACAATGTCACTTAGTGAGATGTAGTGTTTTTCAACAGTACAAGTCGGGAACTACGATATCTAATGTGAAAGCGCATGAAACCGTCGTAATCTTGTAGAAAACATTGTAAAGTTGCGAGTAAAACGTTTTCTAACGATAGAAGTGCGAAGGTTAGGTTAGGTTAGGTTAGTTTAAGCTAGGTAGCGTCGTGAAACTACCAAAAACGACGTCATCTAACGAGATAGTGTTGTTTTATTGCGAGTATTAAACTGCGATAGGTGAAATGTTGTGAAAGCACACAAAACGGCATGAACAAGCCAAATACTGCGTGTTCTACCGTTACAAGTGCGAAACTGCTATATTGTGATATTCTCGTTAAAGCGCATGCAAGCATCGTGAAACATTAAAGAACAATGTCATTTAGCGAGATACAGCGTTCTGTACTGCAATAAGTTGGTGAAAAACTGTGAGCTTATGCAAATATCGTAATTGTGAACGAAACAGTGTAATAGAGCGTTTTTCAATACAAGTACGAATGTTAGGTTAGGTTAAGATATGAACCGTCGTAAAACCGCATTAAACAATGTCACTTAGTGAGATGCAGTGTTTTTCACCATTACAAGTCGGGAACTGCGATATCTAGTGTGAAAGCGCTTGCAAACGTCGTTAGGTTAGGTTAGGTTAGGTTAGGTTAGGTTAGGTTAGGTTACGTTAGGTTAGGTTTGGTTAGGTTAGGTTAGGTTAGGTTATGTTAGGTTAGGTTGGGTTAGGTTAGGTTAGGTTAGGTTAGGTCAAGATATGAACCGCGCTAAAACCGCATTAAAATTGTCACTTAGTGAGATGCAGTGTTTTTCACCTTTACAAGTTGAGAACTGCGATATCTAATGTGAAAGCGCTTGAAACCGTCGTAATGTTGTAGAAAGCAATGTAAAGTAGCGAGTAAAACGTTTTGTAACGATAAAAGTGCGAAGGTTTTGTTAGGTTGAGTTATGTTAGTTTAAGCTAGGTAGCGTCGTGAAACCACCAAAAACGACGTCATTTAACGAGATAGTGTTGTTTTATTGCGAGTACGAAACTGCGATAGGTAAAATGTTGTGAAAGCATACAAAACGGCATGAACAAGCCAAATACTGCGTGTTGTACCGTTACAAGTGCGAAACTGCTATGTTGTGATATTCTCGTTAAAGCGCATGCAAGCATCGTGAAACCTTAAAGAATGATGTCATTTAGCGAGATACAGCGTTCTGTACTGCAATAAATTGGTGAAAAACTGTGAGGTTATGCAAATATCGTAATTGTGAACAAAACAGTGTAATAGAGCGTTTTTCAATACAAGTGCGAATGTTAGGTTAGGTTGACATATCAACCGTCGTAAAACCGCATTAAACAATGTCACTTAGTGAGATGTAGTGTTTTTCAACAGTACAAGTCGGGAACTACGATATCTAATGTGAAAGCGCATGAAACCGTCGTAATCTTGTAGAAAACATTGTAAAGTTGCGAGTAAAACGTTTTCTAACGATAGAAGTGCGAAGGTTAGGTTAGGTTAGGTTAGTTTAAGCTAGGTAGCGTCGTGAAACTACCAAAAACGACGTCACCTAACGAGATAGTGTTGTTTTATTGCGAGTATTAAACTGCGATAGGTGAAATGTTGTGAAAGCACACAAAACGGCATGAACAAGCCAAATACTGCGTGTTCTACCGTTACAAGTGCGAAACTGCTATATTTTGATATTCTCGTTGAAGCGCATGCAAGCATCGTGAAACCTTAAAGAACAATGTCATTTAGCGAGATACAGCGTTCTGTACTGCAATAAGTTGGTGAAAAACTGTGAGGTTATGCAAATATCGTAATTGTGAACGAAACAGTGTAATAGAGCGTTTTTCAATACAAGTACGAATGTTAGGTTAGGTTAAGATATGAACCGTCGTAAAACCGCATTAAACAATGTCACTTAGTGAGATGCAGTGTTTTTCACCATTACAAGTCGGGAACTGCGATATCTAATGTGAAAGCGCTTGCAAACGTCGTTAGGTTAGGTTAGGTAAGGTTAGGTTAGGTTAGGTTAGGTTACGTTAGGTTAGGTTTGGTTAGGTTAGGTTAGGTTAGGTTATGTTAGATTAGGTTGGGTTAGGTTAGGTTAGGTTACGTTAGGTTAAGGTATGAACCGTCGTAAAACCGCATTAAACAATGTCACTTAGTGAGATGCAGTGTTTTTCACCTTTACAAGTTGGGAACTGGGATATCTAATGTGAAAGCGCTTGAAACCGTCGTAAAGTTGTAGAAAGCAATGTAAAGTAGCGAGTAAAACGTTTTCTAACGATAGAAGTGCGAAGGTTAGGTTAGGTTAGGTTAGTTTAAGCTAGGTAGCGTCGTGAAACTACCAAAAACGACGTCATCTAACGAGATAGTGTTGTTTTATTGCGAGTATTAAACTGCGATAGGTGAAATGTTGTGAAAGCACACAAAACGGCATGAACAAGCCAAATACTGCGTGTTCTACCGTTACAAGTGCGAAACTGCTATATTGTGATATTCTCGTTAAAGCGCATGCAAGCATCGTGAAACCTTAAAGAACAATGTCATTTAGCGAGATACAGCGTTCTGTACTGCAATAAGTTGGTGAAAAACTGTGAGGTTATGCAAATATCGTAATTGTGAACGAAACAGTGTAATAGAGCGTTTTTCAATACAAGTACGAATGTTAGGTTAGGTTAAGATATGAACCGTCGTAAAACCGCATTAAACAATGTCACTTAGTGAGATGCAGTGTTTTTCACCATTACAAGTCGGGAACTGCGATATCTAATGTGAAAGCGCTTGCAAACATCGTTAGGTTAGGTTAGGTTAGGTTAGGTTAGGTTAGGTTACGTTAGGTTTGGTTAGGTTAGGTTAGCTTAGGTTATGTTAGGTTAGGTTGGGTTAGGTTAGGTTAGGTTAGGTCAAGATATGAACCGCGCTAAAACCGCATTAAACAATGTCACTTAGTGAGATGCAGTGTTTTTCACCTTTACAAGTTGAGAACTGCGATATCTAATGTGAAAGCGCTTGAAACCGTCGTAATGTTGTAGAAAGCAATGTAAAGTAGCGAGTAAAACGTTTTCTAACGATAAAAGTGCGAAGGTTATGTTAGGTTGAGTTATGTTAGTTTAAGCTAGGTAGCGTCGTGAAACCACCAAAAACGACGTCATTTAACGAGATAGTGTTGTTTTATTGCGAGTACGAAACTGCGATAGGTAAAATGTTGTGAAAGCATACAAAACGGCATGAACAAGCCAAATACTGCGTGTTGTACCGTTACAAGTGCGAAACTGCTATGTTGTGATATTCTCGTTAAAGCGCATGCAAGCATCGTGAAACCTTAAAGAACGATGTCATTTAGCGAGATACAGCGTTCTGTACTGCAATAAGTTGGTGAAAAACTGTGAGGTTATGCAAATATCGTAATTGTGAACAAAACAGTGTAATAGAGCGTTTTTCAATACAAGTGCGAATGTTAGGTTAGGTTGACATATCAACCGTCGTAAAACCGCATTAAACAATGTCACTTAGTGAGATGTAGTGTTTTTCAACAGTACAAGTCGGGAACTACGATATCTAATGTGAAAGCGCATGAAACCGTCGTAATCTTGTAGAAAACATTGTAAAGTTGCGAGTAAAACGTTTTCTAACGATAGAAGTGCGAAGGTTAGGTTAGGTTAGGTTAGTTTAAGCTAGGTAGCGTCGTGAAACTACCAAAAACGACGTCACCTAACGAGATAGTGTTGTTTTATTGCGAGTATTAAACTGCGATAGGTGAAATGTTGTGAAAGCACACAAAACGGCATGAACAAGCCAAATACTGCGTGTTCTACCGTTACAAGTGCGAAACTGCTATATTTTGATATTCTCGTTAAAGCGCATGCAAGCATCGTGAAACCTTAAAGAACAATGTCATTTAGCGAGATACAGCGTTCTGTACTGCAATAAGTTGGTGAAAAACTGTGAGGTTATGCAAATATCGTAATTGTGAACAAAACAGTGTAATAGAGCGTTTTTAGATACAAGTGCGAATGTTAGGTTAGGTTAAGATATGAACCGTCGTAAAACCGCATTAAACAATGTCAATTAGTGAGATGCAGTGTTTTTCACCATTAAAAGTGGGGAACTGCGATATCTAATGTGAAAGCGCTTGCAACCGTCGTTAGGTTAGGTTAGGTTAGGTTAGGTTAGGTTTGGTTAGGTTAGGTTAGGTTAGGTTAGGTTAGATTAGGTTAGGTTGGGTTGAGTTGGGTTAGGTTAGGTTAGGTTAGGTTAGGTTGGGTTAGGTTAGGTTAGGTTAGGTTAGGTTACGTTAGGTTAGGTTAGGTTACGTTAGGTTAGGTTAGGTTACGTTAGGTTAGGTTAGGTTAGGTAAGGATAATTTGGTTAGGTTAGGTAAGGTTAGGTTAGGTTAGGTTAGGTTGGGTTGGGTGTTGTTGGGTTGGGTTGGGTTAGGTTGGGTTAGGTTAGGTTAGGTTACGTTAGGTTAGGTTAGGTTAGGTTACGCTAGGTTATGTTAGGTTAGGTTAGGTCAGGTAAGGTTAGGTTACGTTAGAATAGGTTAGGTTAGGTTAGGTTACGTTAGGTTAGGTTAAGTTAGGTTAGGTTAGGTTTGGTTAGGTGAGGTTAGGTTAGCTTAGGTTAGGTTAGGTTGGGTTGGGTTGGGTTAGGTTGGGTTAGGTTAGGTTAGGTTAGGTTGGGTTAGGTTAGTTTAGGTTAGGTTAGGTTAGGTTAGGTTGGATTGGGTTGGGTTAGGTTAGGTTAGGTTAGGTAAGGTTACGTTAGGTTAAGGTATGAACCGTCGTAAAACCGCATTAAACAATGTCACTTAGTGAGATGCAGTGTTTTTCACCTTTACAAGTTGGGAACTGTGATATCTAATGTGAAAGCGCTTGAAACCGTCGTAATGTTGTAGAAAGCAATATAAAGTAGCGAGTAAAACGTTTTCTAACGATAGAAGTGCGAAGGTTATGTTAGGTTGAGTTATGTTAGTTTAAGCTAGGTAGCGTCGTGAAACTACCAAAAACAACGTCATCTAACGAGATAGTGTTGTTTTATTGCGAGTACGAAACTGCGATAGGTGAAATGTTGTGAAAGCACACAAAACGGCATGAACAAACCAAATACTGCGTGTTGTACCGTTACAAGTGCGAAACTGCTATGTTGTGATATTCTCGTTAAAGCGCATGCAAGCATCGTGAAACCTTAAAGAACGATGTCATTTAGCGAGATACAGCGTTCTGTACTGTAATAAGTTGGTGAGAAACTGTGAGGTCAAGCAAATATCGTAATTGTGAACGAAACAGTGTAATTGAGCGTCTTTAGATACAAGTGCGAATGTTAGGTTAGGTTTACATATCAACCGTCGTAAAACCGCATTAAACAATGTCACTTAGTGAGATGTAGTGTTTTTCAACATTACAAGTCGGGAACTACGATATCTAATGTGAAAGCGCATGAAACCGTCGTAATCTTGCAGAAAACATTGTAAAGTTGCGAATAAAACGTTTTCTAACGATAGAAGTGCGAAGGTTAGGTTAGGTCAGGTTACGTTAAGCTAGGTAGCGTCGTGAAACTACCAAAAACGACGTCATCTAACGAGATAGTGTTGTTTTATTGCGAGTATTAAACTGCGATAGGTGAAATGTTGTGAAAGCACACAAAACGGAATGAACAAGCCAAATACTGCGTGTTCTACCGTTACAAGTGCGAAACTGCTATATTTTGATATTCTCGTTAAAGCGCATGCAAGCATCGTGAAACCTTAAAGAACAATGTCATTTAGCGAGATACAGCGTTCTGTACTGCAATAAGTTGGTGAAAAACTGTGAGGTTATGCAAATATCGTAATTTTGAACGAAACAGTGTAATAGAGCGTTTTTCAATACAAGTACGAATGTTAGGTTAGGTTAAGATATGAACCGTCGTAAAACCGCATTAAACAATGTCACTTAGTGAGATGCAGTGTTTTTCACCATTACAAGTCGGGAACTGCGATATCTAATGTGAAAGCGCTTGCAAACGTCGTTAGGTTAGGTTAGGTTAGGTTAGGTTAGGTTAGGTTAGGTTACGTTAGGTTAGGTTTGGTTAAGTTAGGTTAGGTTAGGTTATGTTAGGTTAGGTTGGGTTAGGTTAGGTTAGGTTAGGTTAGGTTAAGATATGAACCGCGCTAAAACCGCATTAAACAATGTCACTTAGTGAGATGCAGTGTTTTTCACCTTTACAAGTTGAGAACTGCGATATCTAATGTGAAAGCGCTTGAAACCGTCGTAATGTTGTAGAAAGCAATGTAAAGTAGCGAGTAAAACGTTTTCTAACGATAGAAGTGCGAAGGTTATGTTAGGTTGAGTTATGTTAGTTTAAGCTAGGTAGCGTCGTGAAACCACCAAAAACGACGTCATTTAACGAGATAGTGTTGTTTTATTGCGAGTACGAAACTGCGATAGGTAAATTGTTGTGAAAGCATACAAAACGGCATGAACAAGCCAAATACTGCGTGTTGTACCGTTACAAGTGCGAAACTGCTATGTTGTGATATTCTCGTTAAAGCGCATGCAAGCATCGTGAAACCTTAAAGAACGATGTCATTTAGCGAGATACAGCGTTCTGTACTGCAATAAGTTGGTGAAAAACTGTGAGGTTATGCAAATATCGTAATTGTGAACAAAACAGTGTAATAGAGCGTTTTTCAATACAAGTGCGAATGTTAGGTTAGGTTGACATATCAACCGTCGTAAAACCGCATTAAACAATGTCACTTAGTGAGATGTAGTGTTTTTCAACAGTACAAGTCGGGAACTACGATATCTAATGTGAAAGCGCATGAAACCGTCGTAATCTTGTAGAAAACATTGTAAAGTTGCGAGTAAAACGTTTTCTAACGATAGAAGTGCGAAGGTTAGGTTAGGTTAGGTTAGTTTAAGCTAGGTAGCGTCGTGAAACTACCAAAAACGACGTCACCTAACGAGATAGTGTTGTTTTATTGCGAGTATTAAACTGCGATAGGTGAAATGTTGTGAAAGCACACAAAACGGCATGAACAAGCCAAATACTGCGTGTTCTACCGTTACAAGTGCGAAACTGCTATATTGTGATATTCTCGTTAAAGCGCATGCAAGCATCGTGAAACCTTAAAGAACAATGTCATTTAGCGAGATACAGCGTTCTGTACTGCAATAAGTTGGTGAAAAACTGTGAGGTTATGCAAATATCGTAATTGTGAACGAAACAGTGTAATAGAGCGTTTTTCAATACAAGTACGAATGTTAGGTTAGGTTAAGATATGAACCGTCGTAAAACCGCATTAAACAATGTCACTTAGTGAGATGCAGTGTTTTTCACCATTACAAGTCGGGAACTGCGATATCTAATGTGAAAGCGCTTGCAAACGTCGTTAGGTTAGGTTAGGTAAGGTTAGGTTAGGTTAGGTTACGTTAGGTTAGGTTTGGTTAGGTTAGGTTAGGTTAGGTTATGTTAGGTTAGGTTGGGTTAGGTTAGGTTAGGTTACGTTAGGTTAAGGTATGAACCGTCGTAAAACCGCATTAAACAATGTCACTTAGTGAGATGCAGTGTTTTTCACCTTTACAAGTTGGGAACTGGGATATCTAATGTGAAAGCGCTTGAAACCGTCGTAAAGTTGTAGAAAGCAATGTAAAGTAGCGAGTAAAACGTTTTCTAACGATAGAAGTGCGAAGGTTAGGTTAGGTTAGGTTACGTTAAGCTAGGTAGCGTCGTGAAACTACCAAAAACGACGTCATCTAACGAGATAGTGTTGTTTTATTGCGAGTATTAAACTGCGATAGGTGAAATGTTGTGAAAGCACACAAAACGGAATGAACAAGCCAAATACTGCGTGTTCTACCGTTACAAGTGCGAAACTGCTATATTGTGATATTCTCGTTAAAGCGCATGCAAGCATCGTGAAACCTTAAAGAACAATGTCATTTAGCGAGATACAGCGTTCTGTACTGCAATAAGTTGGTGAAAAACTGTGAGGTTATGCAAATATCGTAATTGTGAACAAAACAGTGTAATAGAACGTTTTTAGATACAAGTGCGAATGTTAGGTTAGGTTAAGATATGAACCGTCGTAAAACCGCATTAAACAATGTCAATTAGTGAGATGCAGTGTTTTTCACCATTAAAAGTGGGGAACTGCGATATATAATGTGAAAGCGCTTGCAACCGTCGTTAGGTTAGGTTAGGTTAGGTTAGGTTAGGTTTGGTTAGGTTAGGTTAGGTTAGGTTAGGTTAGGTTAGATTAGGTTAGGTTGGGTTGAGTTGGGTTAGGTTAGGTTAGGTTAGGTTAGGTTGGGTTAGGTTAGGTTAGGTTACGTTAGGTTAGGTTAGGTTACGTTAGGTTAGGTTAGGTTAGGTTACGTTAGGTTAGGTTAGGTTAGGTAAGGATAATTTGGTTAGGTTAGGTAAGGTTAGGTTAGGTTAGGTTAGGTTGGGTTGGGTGTTGTTGGGTTGGGTTGGGTTAGGTTGGGTTAGGTTAGGTTAGGTTACGTTAGGTAGGTTAGGTTAGGTTACGTTAGGTTATGTTAGGTTAGGTTAGGTTACGTTAGGTTAGGTTAGGTCAGGTAAGGTTAGGTTACGTTAGAATAGGTTAGGTTAGGTTACGTTAGGTTAGGTTAAGTTAGGTTAGGTTAGGTTAGGTTAGGTTAGGTTAGGTTAGCTTAGGTTAGGTTAGGTTGGGTTGGGTTGGGTTAGGTTGGGTTAGGTTAGGTTAGGTTGGGTTAGGTTAGTTTAGGTTAGGTTAGGTTAAGATATGAACCGCGCTAAAACCGCATTAAACAATGTCACTTAGTGAGATGCTGTGTTTTTCACCATTACAAGTCGGGAACTGCGATATCTAATGTGAAAGCGCATAAAACCGTCGTAATCTTGTAAAAAACATTGTAAAGTAGCGAATAAAACGTTTTCTAACGATAGAAGTGCGAAGGTTCGGTTAGTTTGAGCTAGGTAGCGTCGTAAAACCACCAAAAACGATGTCATCTAACGAGATAGTGTTGTTTTATTGCGAGTACGAAACTGCGATAGGTGAAATGTTGTGAAAGCATACAAAACGGCATGAACAAGCCAAATACTGCGTGTTGTACCGTTACAAGTGCGAAACTGCTATGTTGTGATATTCTCGTTAAAGCGCATGCAAGCATCGTGAAACCTTAAAGAACGATGTCATTTAGCGAGATACAGCGTTCTGTACTGCAATAAGTTGGTGAAAAACTGTGAGGTTATGCAAATATCGTAATTGTGAACAAAACAGTGTAATAGAGCGTTTTTCAATACAAGTGCGAATGTTAGGTTAGGTTGACATATCAACCGTCGTAAAACCGCATTAAACAATGTCACTTAGTGAGATGTAGTGTTTTTCAACAGTACAAGTCGGGAACTACGATATCTAAACGTGAAAGCGCATGAAACCGTCGTAATCTTGTAGAAAACGTAAAGTTGCGAGTAAAATGTTTTTTAACGATAGAAGTGCGGAGGTTAGGTTAGGTTAGGTTAGTTTAAGCTAGGTAGCGTCGTGAAACTACCAAAAACGACGTCATCTAACAAGATAGTGTTGTTTTATTGCGAGTAATAAACTGCGATAGGTTTAATGTTGTGAAAGCACACAAAACGGAATGAACAAGCCAAATACTGCGTGTTCTACCGTTACAAGTGCGAAACTGCTATATTGTGATATTCTCGTTAAAGCGCATGCAAGCATCGTGAAACCTTAAAGAACAATGTCATTTAGCGAGATACAGCGTTCTGTACTGCAATAAGTTGGTGAAAAACTGTGAGGTTATGCAAATATCGTAATTGTGAACAAAACAGTGTAATAGAGCGTTTTTAGATACAAGTGCGAATGTTAGGTTAGGTTAAGATATGAACAGTCGTAAAACCGCATTAAACAATGTCAATTAGTGAGATGCAGTGTTTTTCACCATTAAAAGTGGGGAACTGCGATATCTAATGTGAAAGCGCTTGCAACCGTCGTTAGGTTAGGTTAGGTTAGGTTAGGTTAGGTTTGGTTAGGTTAGGTTAGGTTAGGTTAGGTTAGATTAGGTTAGGTTGGGTTGAGTTGGGTTAGGTTAGGTTAGGTTAGGTTAGGTTGGGTTAGGTTAGGTTAGGTTAGGTTAGGTTACGTTAGGTTAGGTTAGGTTACGTTAGGTTAGGTTAGGTTAGGTTACGTTTGGTTAGGTTAGGTTAGGTAAGGATAATTTGGTTAGGTTAGGTAAGGTTAGGTTAGGTTAGGTTAGGTTGGGTTGGGTGTTGTTGGGTTGGGTTGGGTTAGGTTGGGTTAGGTTAGGTTAGGTTACGTTAGGTTAGGTTAGGTTAGGTTACGTTAGGTTATGTTAGGTTAGGTTAGGTCAGGTAAGGTTAGGTTACGTTAGAATAGGTTAGGTTAGGTTAGGTTACGTTAGGTTATGTTAAGTTAGGTTAGGTTAGGTTTGGTTAGGTTAGGTTAGGTTAGCTTAGGTTAGGTTAGGTTGGGTTGGGTTGGGTTAGGTTGGGTTAGGTTAGGTTAGGTTAGGTTGGGTTAGGTTAGTTTAGGTTAGGTTAGGTTAGGTTAGGTTGGATTGGGTTAGGTTAGGTTAGGTTAGGTAAGGTTACGTTAGGTTAAGGTATGAACCGTCGTAAAACCGCATTAAACAATGTCACTTAGTGAGATGCAGTGTTTTTCACCTTTACAAGTTGGGAACTGTGATATCTAATGTGAAAGCGCTTGAAACCGTCGTAATGTTGTAGAAAGCAATATAAAGTAGCGAGTAAAACGTTTTCTAACGATAGAAGTGCGAAGGTTATGTTAGGTTGAGTTATGTTAGTTTAAGCTAGGTAGCGTCGTGAAACTACCAAAAACAACGTCATCTAACGAGATAGTGTTGTTTTATTGCGAGTACGAAACTGCGATAGGTGAAATGTTGTGAAAGCACACAAAACGGCATGAACAAACCAAATACTGCGTGTTGTACCGTTACAAGTGCGAAACTGCTATGTTGTGATATTCTCGTTAAAGCGCATGCAAGCATCGTGAAACCTTAAAGAACGATGTCATTTAGCGAGATACAGCGTTCTGTACTGCAATAAGTTGGTGAAAAACTGTGAGGTTATGCAAATATCCTAATTGTGAACGAAACAGTGTAATAGATCGTTTTTTAATACAAGTGCGAATGTTTGGTTAGGTTAAGATATGAACCGTCGTAAAACCGCATTAAACAATGTCACTTAGTGAGATGCAGTGTTTTTCACCATTACAAGTCGGGAATTGCGATATTTAATGTGAAAGCGCTTGCAAACGTCGTTAGGTTAGGTTAGATTAGGTTAGGTTAGGTTAGGTTACGTTAGGTTAGGTTAGGTTAGGTTTGGTTAGGTTAGGTTAGGTTAGGTTAGGTTAGGGATGTTAGGTAAGGTGTGGTTAGGTTAGGTTAGGTTAGGTTGGGTTAGGTAAGGTTAGGTTAGGTTAAGATATGAACCGCGCTAAAACCGCATTAAACAATGTCACTTAGTGAGATGCTGTGTTTTTCACCATTACAAGTCGGGAACTGCGATATCTAATGTGAAAGCGCATAAAACCGTCGTAATCTTGTAAAAAACATTGTAAAGTAGCGAATAAAACGTTTTCTAACGATAGAAGTGCGAAGGTTCGGTTAGTTTGAGCTAGGTAGCGTCGTGAAACCACCAAAAACGATGTCATCTAACGAGATAGTGTTGTTTTATTGCGAGTACGAAACTGCGATAGGTGAAATATCGGGAAAGAACACAAAATGGCATGAACTAGCCAGATACTGCGTCTTGTGCCGTTACAAGTGCGAAACTGCTTTATTGTGATATTCTCGTTAAAGCGCATGCAAGTATCGTGAAACCTTAAAGAACGATGTCATTAGCGAGATACAGCGTTCTGTACTGTAATAAGTTGGTGAGAAACTGTGAGGTCAAGCAAATATCGTAATTGTGAACGAAACAGTGTAATTGAGCGTATTTAGATACAAGTGCGAATGTTAGGTTAGGTTGAGATATCAACCGTCGTAAAACCGCATTAAACAATGTCACTTAGTGAGATGTAGTGTTTTTCAACATTACAAGTCGGGAACTACGATATCTAATGTGAAAGCGCATGAAACCGTCGTAATCTTGTAGAAAACATTGTAAAGTTGCGAGTAAAACGTTTTCTAATGATAGAAGTGCGAAGGTTAGCTTGAGTTATGTTAGTTTAAGATATGTAGCGTCGTGAGACCACCAAAAGGACGTCATCTAACGAGATAGTGTTGTTTTATTGCATGTACGAAACTGCAATAGGTGAAATGTTGTGAAAGTACACAAAACGGCTTGAACAAGCAAGATACTGCGTGTTGTACCATTACAAGTGCGAAACTGCTTTATTGTGATAATCTCGTTAAAGCGCATGCACGTATCGTGAAACCTAAAGAACGATGTCATTTAGCGAGATACAGCGTTCTGTACTGTAATAAGTTGGTGAGAAACTGTGAGGTCAAGCAAATATCGTAATTGTGAACGAAACAGTGTAATTGAGCGTATTTAGATACAAGTGCGAATGTTAGGTTAGGTTGAGATATCAACCGTCGTAAAACCGCATTAAACAATGTCACTTAGTGAGATGTAGTGTTTTTCAACATTACAAGTCGGGAACTACGATATCTAATGTGAAAGCGCATGAAACCGTCGTAATGTTGTAGAAAGCAATGTAAAGTAGCGAGTAAAACGTTTTCTAACGATAGAAGTGCGAAGGTTATGTTAGGTTGAGTTATGTTAGTTTAAGCTACGTTGCGTCGTGAAACCACCAAAAACGACGTCATCTAACGAGATAGTGTTGTTTTATTCCGAGTACGAAACTGCGATAGGTAAAATGTTGTGAAAGCACACAAAAAGCATGAACAAGCCAAATACTGCGTGTTGTACCGTTACAAGTGCGAAACTGCAATGTTGTGACATTCTCGGTAAAGCGCATGCAAGTATCGTGAAACCTTAAAGAACGATGTCATTTAGCGAGATACAGTGTTCTGTACTGTAATAAGTTGGTGAGAAACTGTGAGGTCAAGCAACTATCGTAATTGTGAACGAAACAGTGTAATTGAGCGTCTTTAGATACAAGTGCGAATGTTAGGTTAGGTTCACATATCAACCGTCGTAAAACCGCATTATACAATGTCACTTAGTGAGATGTAGTGTTTTTCAACATTACAAGTCGGGAACTACGATATCTAATGTGAAAGCGCATGAAACCGTCGTAATCTTGTAGAAAACATTGTAAAGTTGCGAGTAAAACGTTTTCTAACGATAGAAGTGCGAAGGTTAGGTTAGGTTGGGTTAGTTTAAGCTAGGTAGCGTCGTGAAACTACCAAAAACGACGTCATCTAACGAGATAGTGTTGTTTTATTGCGAGTATTAAACTGCGATTGGTGAAATGTTGTGAAAGCACACAAAACGGCATGAACAAGTCAAATACTGCGTGTTCTACCGTTACAAGTGCGAAACTGCTATATTGTGATATTCTCGTTAAAGCGCATGCAAGCATCGTGAAACCTTAAAGAACAATGTCATTTAGCTAGATACAGCGTTCTGTACTGCAATAAGTTGGTGAAAAACTGTGAGGTTATGCAAATATCGTAATTGTGAACGAAACAGTGTAATAGAGCGTTTTTCAATACAAGTACGAATGTTAGGTTAGGTCAAGATATGAACCGTCGTAAAACCGCATTAAACAATGTCACTTAGTGAGATGCAGTGTTTTTCACCATTACAAGTCGGGAACTGCGATATCTAATGTGAAAGCGCTTGCAAACGTCGTTAGGTTAGGTTAGGTTAGGTTAGGTTACGTTAAGTTAGGTTCTGTTAGGTTAGGTTAGGTTAGGTTATGTTAGGTTAGGTTGGGTTAGGTTAGGTTAGGTTACGTTAGGTTAAGGTATGAACCGTCGTAAAACCGCAGTAAACAATGTCACTTAGTGAGAAGCAGTGTTTTTCACCTTTACAAGTTGGGAACTGCGATATCTAATGTGAAAGCGCTTGAAACCGTCGTAAAGTTGTAGAAAGCAATGTAAAGTAACGAGTAAAACGTTTTCTAACGATAGAAGTGCGAAGGTTATGTTAGGTTGAGTTATGTTAGTTTAAGCTAGGTAGCGTCGTGAAACCACCAAAAACGACGTCATCTAACGAGATAATGTTGTTTTATTGCGAGTACGAAACTGCGATAGGTAAAATGTTGTGAAAGCACACAAAACGGCATGAACAAGCCAAATACTGCGTGTTGTACCGTTACAAGTGCGAAACTGCTATGTTGTGACATTCTCGGTAAAGCGCATGCAAGTATCGTGAAACCTTAAAGAACGATGTCGTTTAGCGAGATACAGCGTTCTGTACTGTAATAGGTTGGTGAGAAACTGTGAGGTCAAGCAAATATCGTAATTGTGAACGAAACAGTGTAATTGAGCGTCTTTATATACAAGTGCGAATGTTAGGTTAGGTTGACATATCAACCGTCGTAAAACCGCATTAAACAATGTCACTTAGTGAGATGTAGTGTTTTTCAACAGTACAAGTCGGGAACTACGATATCTAATGTGAAAGCGCATGAAACCGTCGTAATCTTGTAGAAAACATTGTAAAGTTGCGAGTAAAACGTTTTCTAACGATAGAAGTGCGAAGGTTAGGTTAGGTTAGGTTAGTTTAAGCTAGGTAGCGTCGTGAAACTACCAAAAACGACGTCATCTAACGAGATAGTGTTGTTTTATTGCGAGTATTAAACTGCGATAGGTGAAATGTTGTGAAAGCACACAAAACGGCATGAACAAGCCAAATACTGCGTGTTCTACCGTTACAAGTGCGAAACTGCTATATTGTGATATTCTCGTTAAAGCGCATGCAAGCATCGTGAAACATTAAAGAACAATGTCATTTAGCGAGATACAGCGTTCTGTACTGCAATAAGTTGGTGAAAAACTGTGAGGTTATGCAAATATCGTAATTGTGAACGAAACAGTGTAATAGAGCGTTTTTCAATACAAGTACGAATGTTAGGTTAGGTTAAGATATGAACCGTCGTAAAACCGCATTAAACAATGTCACTTAGTGAGATGCAGTGTTTTTCACCATTACAAGTCGGGAACTGCGATATCTAGTGTGAAAGCGCTTGCAAACGTCGTTAGGTTAGGTTAGGTTAGGTTAGGTTAGGTTAGGTTAGGTTACGTTAGGTTAGGTTTGGTTAGGTTAGGTTAGGTTAGGTTATGTTAGGTTAGGTTGGGTTAGGTTAGGTTAGGTTAGGTTAGGTCAAGATATGAACCGCGCTAAAACCGCATTAAAATTGTCACTTAGTGAGATGCAGTGTTTTTCACCTTTACAAGTTGAGAACTGCGATATCTAATGTGAAAGCGCTTGAAACCGTCGTAATGTTGTAGAAAGCAATGTAAAGTAGCGAGTAAAACGTTTTGTAACGATAAAAGTGCGAAGGTTTTGTTAGGTTGAGTTATGTTAGTTTAAGCTAGGTAGCGTCGTGAAACCACCAAAAACGACGTCATTTAACGAGATAGTGTTGTTTTATTGCGAGTACGAAACTGCGATAGGTAAAATGTTGTGAAAGCATACAAAACGGCATGAACAAGCCAAATACTGCGTGTTGTACCGTTACAAGTGCGAAACTGCTATGTTGTGATATTCTCGTTAAAGCGCATGCAAGCATCGTGAAACCTTAAAGAATGATGTCATTTAGCGAGATACAGCGTTCTGTACTGCAATAAATTGGTGAAAAACTGTGAGGTTATGCAAATATCGTAATTGTGAACAAAACAGTGTAATAGAGCGTTTTTCAATACAAGTGCGAATGTTAGGTTAGGTTGACATATCAACCGTCGTAAAACCGCATTAAACAATGTCACTTAGTGAGATGTAGTGTTTTTCAACAGTACAAGTCGGGAACTACGATATCTAATGTGAAAGCGCATGAAACCGTCGTAATCTTGTAGAAAACATTGTAAAGTTGCGAGTAAAACGTTTTCTAACGATAGAAGTGCGAAGGTTAGGTTAGGTTAGGTTAGTTTAAGCTAGGTAGCGTCGTGAAACTACCAAAAACGACGTCACCTAACGAGATAGTGTTGTTTTATTGCGAGTATTAAACTGCGATAGGTGAAATGTTGTGAAAGCACACAAAACGGCATGAACAAGCCAAATACTGCGTGTTCTACCGTTACAAGTGCGAAACTGCTATATTTTGATATTCTCGTTGAAGCGCATGCAAGCATCGTGAAACCTTAAAGAACAATGTCATTTAGCGAGATACAGCGTTCTGTACTGCAATAAGTTGGTGAAAAACTGTGAGGTTATGCAAATATCGTAATTGTGAACGAAACAGTGTAATAGAGCGTTTTTCAATACAAGTACGAATGTTAGGTTAGGTTAAGATATGAACCGTCGTAAAACCGCATTAAACAATGTCACTTAGTGAGATGCAGTGTTTTTCACCATTACAAGTCGGGAACTGCGATATCTAATGTGAAAGCGCTTGCAAACGTCGTTAGGTTAGGTTAGGTAAGGTTAGGTTAGGTTAGGTTAGGTTACGTTAGGTTAGGTTTGGTTAGGTTAGGTTAGGTTAGGTTATGTTAGATTAGGTTGGGTTAGGTTAGGTTAGGTTACGTTAGGTTAAGGTATGAACCGTCGTAAAACCGCATTAAACAATGTCACTTAGTGAGATGCAGTGTTTTTCACCTTTACAAGTTGGGAACTGGGATATCTAATGTGAAAGCGCTTGAAACCGTCGTAAAGTTGTAGAAAGCAATGTAAAGTAGCGAGTAAAACGTTTTCTAACGATAGAAGTGCGAAGGTTATGTTAGGTTGAGTTATGTTAGTTTAAGCTAGGTAGCGTCGTGAAACCACCAAAAACGACGTCATTTAACGAGATAGTGTTGTTTTATTGCGAGTACGAAACTGCGATAGGTAAAATGTTGTGAAAGCATACAAAACGGCATGAACAAGCCAAATACTGCGTGTTGTACCGTTACAAGTGCGAAACTGCTATGTTGTGATATTCTCGTTAAAGCACAGGCAAGCATCGTGAAACCTTAAAGAACGATGTCATTTAGCGAGATACAGCGTTCTGTACTGTAATAGGTTGGTGAGAAACTGTGAGGTCAAGCAAATATCGTAATTGTCAACGAAACAGTGTAATTGAGCGTCTTTATATACAAGTGCGAATGTTAGGTTAGGTTGACATATCAACCGTCGTAAAACCGCATTAAACAATGTCACTTAGTGAGATGTAGTGTTTTTCAACAGTACAAGTCGGGAACTACGATATCTAATGTGAAAGCGCTTGCAAACGTCGTTAGGTTAGGTTAGGTTAGGTTAGGTTAGGTTAGGTTAGGTTACGTTAGGTTTGGTTAGGTTAGGTTAGCTTAGGTTATGTTAGGTTAGGTTGGGTTAGGTTAGGTTAGGTTAGGTCAAGATATGAACCGCGCTAAAACCGCATTAAACAATGTCACTTAGTGAGATGCAGTGTTTTTCACCTTTACAAGTTGAGAACTGCGATATCTAATGTGAAAGCGCTTGAAACCGTCGTAATGTTGTAGAAAGCAATGTAAAGTAGCGAGTAAAACGTTTTCTAACGATAAAAGTGCGAAGGTTATGTTAGGTTGAGTTATGTTAGTTTAAGCTAGGTAGCGTCGTGAAACCACCAAAAACGACGTCATTTAACGAGATAGTGTTGTTTTATTGCGAGTACGAAACTGCGATAGGTAAAATGTTGTGAAAGCATACAAAACGGCATGAACAAGCCAAATACTGCGTGTTGTACCGTTACAAGTGCGAAACTGCTATGTTGTGATATTCTCGTTAAAGCGCATGCAAGCATCGTGAAACCTTAAAGAACGATGTCATTTAGCGAGATACAGCGTTCTGTACTGCAATAAGTTGGTGAAAAACTGTGAGGTTATGCAAATATCGTAATTGTGAACAAAACAGTGTAATAGAGCGTTTTTCAATACAAGTGCGAATGTTAGGTTAGGTTGACATATCAACCGTCGTAAAACCGCATTAAACAATGTCACTTAGTGAGATGTAGTGTTTTTCAACAGTACAAGTCGGGAACTACGATATCTAATGTGAAAGCGCATGAAACCGTCGTAATCTTGTAGAAAACATTGTAAAGTTGCGAGTAAAACGTTTTCTAACGATAGAAGTGCGAAGGTTAGGTTAGGTTAGGTTAGTTTAAGCTAGGTAGCGTCGTGAAACTACCAAAAACGACGTCACCTAACGAGATAGTGTTGTTTTATTGCGAGTATTAAACTGCGATAGGTGAAATGTTGTGAAAGCACACAAAACGGCATGAACAAGCCAAATACTGCGTGTTCTACCGTTACAAGTGCGAAACTGCTATATTTTGATATTCTCGTTAAAGCGCATGCAAGCATCGTGAAACCTTAAAGAACAATGTCATTTAGCGAGATACAGCGTTCTGTACTGCAATAAGTTGGTGAAAAACTGTGAGGTTATGCAAATATCGTAATTGTGAACAAAACAGTGTAATAGAGCGTTTTTAGATACAAGTGCGAATGTTAGGTTAGGTTAAGATATGAACCGTCGTAAAACCGCATTAAACAATGTCAATTAGTGAGATGCAGTGTTTTTCACCATTAAAAGTGGGGAACTGCGATATCTAATGTGAAAGCGCTTGCAACCGTCGTTAGGTTAGGTTAGGTTAGGTTAGGTTAGGTTTGGTTAGGTTAGGTTAGGTTAGGTTAGGTTAGATTAGGTTAGGTTGGGTTGAGTTGGGTTAGGTTAGGTTAGGTTAGGTTAGGTTGGGTTAGGTTAGGTTAGGTTAGGTTAGGTTACGTTAGGTTAGGTTAGGTTACGTTAGGTTAGGTTAGGTTACGTTAGGTTAGGTTAGGTTAGGTAAGGATAATTTGGTTAGGTTAGGTAAGGTTAGGTTAGGTTAGGTTAGGTTGGGTTGGGTGTTGTTGGGTTGGGTTGGGTTAGGTTGGGTTAGGTTAGGTTAGGTTACGTTAGGTTAGGTTAGGTTAGGTTACGCTAGGTTATGTTAGGTTAGGTTAGGTCAGGTAAGGTTAGGTTACGTTAGAATAGGTTAGGTTAGGTTAGGTTACGTTAGGTTAGGTTAAGTTAGGTTAGGTTAGGTTTGGTTAGGTGAGGTTAGGTTAGCTTAGGTTAGGTTAGGTTGGGTTGGGTTGGGTTAGGTTGGGTTAGGTTAGGTTAGGTTAGGTTGGGTTAGGTTAGTTTAGGTTAGGTTAGGTTAGGTTAGGTTGGATTGGGTTGGGTTAGGTTAGGTTAGGTTAGGTAAGGTTACGTTAGGTTAAGGTATGAACCGTCGTAAAACCGCATTAAACAATGTCACTTAGTGAGATGCAGTGTTTTTCACCTTTACAAGTTGGGAACTGTGATATCTAATGTGAAAGCGCTTGAAACCGTCGTAATGTTGTAGAAAGCAATATAAAGTAGCGAGTAAAACGTTTTCTAACGATAGAAGTGCGAAGGTTATGTTAGGTTGAGTTATGTTAGTTTAAGCTAGGTAGCGTCGTGAAACTACCAAAAACAACGTCATCTAACGAGATAGTGTTGTTTTATTGCGAGTACGAAACTGCGATAGGTGAAATGTTGTGAAAGCACACAAAACGGCATGAACAAACCAAATACTGCGTGTTGTACCGTTACAAGTGCGAAACTGCTATGTTGTGATATTCTCGTTAAAGCGCATGCAAGCATCGTGAAACCTTAAAGAACGATGTCATTTAGCGAGATACAGCGTTCTGTACTGTAATAAGTTGGTGAGAAACTGTGAGGTCAAGCAAATATCGTAATTGTGAACGAAACAGTGTAATTGAGCGTCTTTAGATACAAGTGCGAATGTTAGGTTAGGTTTACATATCAACCGTCGTAAAACCGCATTAAACAATGTCACTTAGTGAGATGTAGTGTTTTTCAACATTACAAGTCGGGAACTACGATATCTAATGTGAAAGCGCATGAAACCGTCGTAATCTTGCAGAAAACATTGTAAAGTTGCGAATAAAACGTTTTCTAACGATAGAAGTGCGAAGGTTAGGTTAGGTCAGGTTACGTTAAGCTAGGTAGCGTCGTGAAACTACCAAAAACGACGTCATCTAACGAGATAGTGTTGTTTTATTGCGAGTATTAAACTGCGATAGGTGAAATGTTGTGAAAGCACACAAAACGGAATGAACAAGCCAAATACTGCGTGTTCTACCGTTACAAGTGCGAAACTGCTATATTTTGATATTCTCGTTAAAGCGCATGCAAGCATCGTGAAACCTTAAAGAACAATGTCATTTAGCGAGATACAGCGTTCTGTACTGCAATAAGTTGGTGAAAAACTGTGAGGTTATGCAAATATCGTAATTTTGAACGAAACAGTGTAATAGAGCGTTTTTCAATACAAGTACGAATGTTAGGTTAGGTTAAGATATGAACCGTCGTAAAACCGCATTAAACAATGTCACTTAGTGAGATGCAGTGTTTTTCACCATTACAAGTCGGGAACTGCGATATCTAATGTGAAAGCGCTTGCAAACGTCGTTAGGTTAGGTTAGGTTAGGTTAGGTTAGGTTAGGTTAGGTTACGTTAGGTTAGGTTTGGTTAAGTTAGGTTAGGTTAGGTTATGTTAGGTTAGGTTGGGTTAGGTTAGGTTAGGTTAGGTTAGGTTAAGATATGAACCGCGCTAAAACCGCATTAAACAATGTCACTTAGTGAGATGTAGTGTTTTTCAACAGTACAAGTCGGGAACTACGATATCTAATGTGAAAGCGCATGAAACCGTCGTAATCTTGTAGAAAACATTGTAAAGTTGCGAGTAAAACGTTGTCTAACGATAGAAGTGCGAAGGTTAGGTTAGGTTAGGTTAGTTTAAGCTAGGTAGCGTCGTGAAACTACCAAAAACGACGTCATCTAACGAGATAGTGTTGTTTTATTGCGAGTATTAAACTGCGATAGGTGAAATGTTGTGAAAGCACACAAAACGGCATGAACAAGCCAAATACTGCGTGTTCTACCGTTACAAGTGCGAAACTGCTATATTGTGATATTCTCGTTAAAGCGCATGCAAGCATCGTGAAACCTTAAAGAACAATGTCATTTAGCGAGATACAGCGTTCTGTACTGCAATAAGTTGGTGAAAAACTGTGAGGTTATGCAAATATCGTAATTGTGAACGAAACAGTGTAATAGAGCGTTTTTCAATACAAGTACGAATGTTAGGTTAGGTTAAGATATGAACCGTCGTAAAACCGCATTAAACAATGTCACTTAGTGAGATGCAGTGTTTTTCACCATTACAAGTCGGGAACTGCGATATCTAATGTGAAAGCGCTTGCAAACGTCGTTAGGTTAGGTTAGGTTAGGTTAGGTTAGGTTAGGTTACGTTAGGTTTGGTTAGGTTAGGTTAGCTTAGGTTATGTTAGGTTAGGTTGGGTTAGGTTAGGTTAGGTTAGGTCAAGATATGAACCGCGCTAAAACCGCATTAAACAATGTCACTTAGTGAGATGCAGTGTTTTTCACCTTTACAAGTTGAGAACTGCGATATCTAATGTGAAAGCGCTTGAAACCGTCGTAATGTTGTAGAAAGCAATGTAAAGTAGCGAGTAAAACGTTTTCTAACGATAAAAGTGCGAAGGTTATGTTAGGTTGAGTTATGTTAGTTTAAGCTAGGTAGCGTCGTGAAACCACCAAAAACGACGTCATTTAACGAGATAGTGTTGTTTTATTGCGAGTACGAAACTGCGATAGGTAAAATGTTGTGAAAGCATACAAAACGGCATGAACAAGCCAAATACTGCGTGTTGTACCGTTACAAGTGCGAAACTGCTATGTTGTGATATTCTCGTTAAAGCGCATGCAAGCATCGTGAAACCTTAAAGAACGATGTCATTTAGCGAGATACAGCGTTCTGTACTGCAATAAGTTGGTGAAAAACTGTGAGGTTATGCAAATATCGTAATTGTGAACAAAACAGTGTAATAGAGCGTTTTTCAATACAAGTGCGAATGTTAGGTTAGGTTGACATATCAACCGTCGTAAAACCGCATTAAACAATGTCACTTAGTGAGATGTAGTGTTTTTCAACAGTACAAGTCGGGAACTACGATATCTAATGTGAAAGCGCATGAAACCGTCGTAATCTTGTAGAAAACATTGTAAAGTTGCGAGTAAAACGTTTTCTAACGATAGAAGTGCGAAGGTTAGGTTAGGTTAGGTTAGTTTAAGCTAGGTAGCGTCGTGAAACTACCAAAAACGACGTCACCTAACGAGATAGTGTTGTTTTATTGCGAGTATTAAACTGCGATAGGTGAAATGTTGTGAAAGCACACAAAACGGCATGAACAAGCCAAATACTGCGTGTTCTACCGTTACAAGTGCGAAACTGCTATATTTTGATATTCTCGTTAAAGCGCATGCAAGCATCGTGAAACCTTAAAGAACAATGTCATTTAGCGAGATACAGCGTTCTGTACTGCAATAAGTTGGTGAAAAACTGTGAGGTTATGCAAATATCGTAATTGTGAACAAAACAGTGTAATAGAGCGTTTTTAGATACAAGTGCGAATGTTAGGTTAGGTTAAGATATGAACCGTCGTAAAACCGCATTAAACAATGTCAATTAGTGAGATGCAGTGTTTTTCACCATTAAAAGTGGGGAACTGCGATATCTAATGTGAAAGCGCTTGCAACCGTCGTTAGGTTAGGTTAGGTTAGGTTAGGTTAGGTTTGGTTAGGTTAGGTTAGGTTAGGTTAGGTTAGATTAGGTTAGGTTGGGTTGAGTTGGGTTAGGTTAGGTTAGGTTAGGTTAGGTTGGGTTAGGTTAGGTTAGGTTAGGTTAGGTTACGTTAGGTTAGGTTAGGTTACGTTAGGTTAGGTTAGGTTACGTTAGGTTAGGTTAGGTTAGGTAAGGATAATTTGGTTAGGTTAGGTAAGGTTAGGTTAGGTTAGGTTAGGTTGGGTTGGGTGTTGTTGGGTTGGGTTGGGTTAGGTTGGGTTAGGTTAGGTTAGGTTACGTTAGGTTAGGTTAGGTTAGGTTACGCTAGGTTATGTTAGGTTAGGTTAGGTCAGGTAAGGTTAGGTTACGTTAGAATAGGTTAGGTTAGGTTAGGTTACGTTAGGTTAGGTTAAGTTAGGTTAGGTTAGGTTTGGTTAGGTGAGGTTAGGTTAGCTTAGGTTAGGTTAGGTTGGGTTGGGTTGGGTTAGGTTGGGTTAGGTTAGGTTAGGTTAGGTTGGGTTAGGTTAGTTTAGGTTAGGTTAGGTTAGGTTAGGTTGGATTGGGTTGGGTTAGGTTAGGTTAGGTTAGGTAAGGTTACGTTAGGTTAAGGTATGAACCGTCGTAAAACCGCATTAAACAATGTCACTTAGTGAGATGCAGTGTTTTTCACCTTTACAAGTTGGGAACTGTGATATCTAATGTGAAAGCGCTTGAAACCGTCGTAATGTTGTAGAAAGCAATATAAAGTAGCGAGTAAAACGTTTTCTAACGATAGAAGTGCGAAGGTTATGTTAGGTTGAGTTATGTTAGTTTAAGCTAGGTAGCGTCGTGAAACTACCAAAAACAACGTCATCTAACGAGATAGTGTTGTTTTATTGCGAGTACGAAACTGCGATAGGTGAAATGTTGTGAAAGCACACAAAACGGCATGAACAAACCAAATACTGCGTGTTGTACCGTTACAAGTGCGAAACTGCTATGTTGTGATATTCTCGTTAAAGCGCATGCAAGCATCGTGAAACCTTAAAGAACGATGTCATTTAGCGAGATACAGCGTTCTGTACTGTAATAAGTTGGTGAGAAACTGTGAGGTCAAGCAAATATCGTAATTGTGAACGAAACAGTGTAATTGAGCGTCTTTAGATACAAGTGCGAATGTTAGGTTAGGTTTACATATCAACCGTCGTAAAACCGCATTAAACAATGTCACTTAGTGAGATGTAGTGTTTTTCAACATTACAAGTCGGGAACTACGATATCTAATGTGAAAGCGCATGAAACCGTCGTAATCTTGCAGAAAACATTGTAAAGTTGCGAATAAAACGTTTTCTAACGATAGAAGTGCGAAGGTTAGGTTAGGTCAGGTTACGTTAAGCTAGGTAGCGTCGTGAAACTACCAAAAACGACGTCATCTAACGAGATAGTGTTGTTTTATTGCGAGTATTAAACTGCGATAGGTGAAATGTTGTGAAAGCACACAAAACGGAATGAACAAGCCAAATACTGCGTGTTCTACCGTTACAAGTGCGAAACTGCTATATTTTGATATTCTCGTTAAAGCGCATGCAAGCATCGTGAAACCTTAAAGAACAATGTCATTTAGCGAGATACAGCGTTCTGTACTGCAATAAGTTGGTGAAAAACTGTGAGGTTATGCAAATATCGTAATTTTGAACGAAACAGTGTAATAGAGCGTTTTTCAATACAAGTACGAATGTTAGGTTAGGTTAAGATATGAACCGTCGTAAAACCGCATTAAACAATGTCACTTAGTGAGATGCAGTGTTTTTCACCATTACAAGTCGGGAACTGCGATATCTAATGTGAAAGCGCTTGCAAACGTCGTTAGGTTAGGTTAGGTTAGGTTAGGTTAGGTTAGGTTAGGTTACGTTAGGTTAGGTTTGGTTAAGTTAGGTTAGGTTAGGTTATGTTAGGTTAGGTTGGGTTAGGTTAGGTTAGGTTAGGTTAGGTTAAGATATGAACCGCGCTAAAACCGCATTAAACAATGTCACTTAGTGAGATGCAGTGTTTTTCACCTTTACAAGTTGAGAACTGCGATATCTAATGTGAAAGCGCTTGAAACCGTCGTAATGTTGTAGAAAGCAATGTAAAGTAGCGAGTAAAACGTTTTCTAACGATAGAAGTGCGAAGGTTATGTTAGGTTGAGTTATGTTAGTTTAAGCTAGGTAGCGTCGTGAAACCACCAAAAACGACGTCATTTAACGAGATAGTGTTGTTTTATTGCGAGTACGAAACTGCGATAGGTAAATTGTTGTGAAAGCATACAAAACGGCATGAACAAGCCAAATACTGCGTGTTGTACCGTTACAAGTGCGAAACTGCTATGTTGTGATATTCTCGTTAAAGCGCATGCAAGCATCGTGAAACCTTAAAGAACGATGTCATTTAGCGAGATACAGCGTTCTGTACTGCAATAAGTTGGTGAAAAACTGTGAGGTTATGCAAATATCGTAATTGTGAACAAAACAGTGTAATAGAGCGTTTTTCAATACAAGTGCGAATGTTAGGTTAGGTTGACATATCAACCGTCGTAAAACCGCATTAAACAATGTCACTTAGTGAGATGTAGTGTTTTTCAACAGTACAAGTCGGGAACTACGATATCTAATGTGAAAGCGCATGAAACCGTCGTAATCTTGTAGAAAACATTGTAAAGTTGCGAGTAAAACGTTTTCTAACGATAGAAGTGCGAAGGTTAGGTTAGGTTAGGTTAGTTTAAGCTAGGTAGCGTCGTGAAACTACCAAAAACGACGTCACCTAACGAGATAGTGTTGTTTTATTGCGAGTATTAAACTGCGATAGGTGAAATGTTGTGAAAGCACACAAAACGGCATGAACAAGCCAAATACTGCGTGTTCTACCGTTACAAGTGCGAAACTGCTATATTGTGATATTCTCGTTAAAGCGCATGCAAGCATCGTGAAACCTTAAAGAACAATGTCATTTAGCGAGATACAGCGTTCTGTACTGCAATAAGTTGGTGAAAAACTGTGAGGTTATGCAAATATCGTAATTGTGAACGAAACAGTGTAATAGAGCGTTTTTCAATACAAGTACGAATGTTAGGTTAGGTTAAGATATGAACCGTCGTAAAACCGCATTAAACAATGTCACTTAGTGAGATGCAGTGTTTTTCACCATTACAAGTCGGGAACTGCGATATCTAATGTGAAAGCGCTTGCAAACGTCGTTAGGTTAGGTTAGGTAAGGTTAGGTTAGGTTAGGTTAGGTTACGTTAGGTTAGGTTTGGTTAGGTTAGGTTAGGTTAGGTTATGTTAGGTTAGGTTGGGTTAGGTTAGGTTAGGTTACGTTAGGTTAAGGTATGAACCGTCGTAAAACCGCATTAAACAATGTCACTTAGTGAGATGCAGTGTTTTTCACCTTTACAAGTTGGGAACTGGGATATCTAATGTGAAAGCGCTTGAAACCGTCGTAAAGTTGTAGAAAGCAATGTAAAGTAGCGAGTAAAACGTTTTCTAACGATAGAAGTGCGAAGGTTAGGTTAGGTTAGGTTACGTTAAGCTAGGTAGCGTCGTGAAACTACCAAAAACGACGTCATCTAACGAGATAGTGTTGTTTTATTGCGAGTATTAAACTGCGATAGGTGAAATGTTGTGAAAGCACACAAAACGGAATGAACAAGCCAAATACTGCGTGTTCTACCGTTACAAGTGCGAAACTGCTATATTGTGATATTCTCGTTAAAGCGCATGCAAGCATCGTGAAACCTTAAAGAACAATGTCATTTAGCGAGATACAGCGTTCTGTACTGCAATAAGTTGGTGAAAAACTGTGAGGTTATGCAAATATCGTAATTGTGAACAAAACAGTGTAATAGAACGTTTTTAGATACAAGTGCGAATGTTAGGTTAGGTTAAGATATGAACCGTCGTAAAACCGCATTAAACAATGTCAATTAGTGAGATGCAGTGTTTTTCACCATTAAAAGTGGGGAACTGCGATATATAATGTGAAAGCGCTTGCAACCGTCGTTAGGTTAGGTTAGGTTAGGTTAGGTTAGGTTTGGTTAGGTTAGGTTAGGTTAGGTTAGGTTAGGTTAGATTAGGTTAGGTTGGGTTGAGTTGGGTTAGGTTAGGTTAGGTTAGGTTAGGTTGGGTTAGGTTAGGTTAGGTTACGTTAGGTTAGGTTAGGTTACGTTAGGTTAGGTTAGGTTAGGTTACGTTAGGTTAGGTTAGGTTAGGTAAGGATAATTTGGTTAGGTTAGGTAAGGTTAGGTTAGGTTAGGTTAGGTTGGGTTGGGTGTTGTTGGGTTGGGTTGGGTTAGGTTGGGTTAGGTTAGGTTAGGTTACGTTAGGTTAGGTTAGGTTAGGTTACGTTAGGTTATGTTAGGTTAGGTTAGGTTACGTTAGGTTAGGTTAGGTCAGGTAAGGTTAGGTTACGTTAGAATAGGTTAGGTTAGGTTACGTTAGGTTAGGTTAAGTTAGGTTAGGTTAGGTTAGGTTAGGTTAGGTTAGGTTAGCTTAGGTTAGGTTAGGTTGGGTTGGGTTGGGTTAGGTTGGGTTAGGTTAGGTTAGGTTGGGTTAGGTTAGTTTAGGTTAGGTTAGGTTAGGTTAGGTTGGATTGGGTTGGGTTAGGTTAGGTTAGGTTAGGTAAGGTTAGGTTAGGTTAGGTTAGGTTACGTTAGGTTAAGGTATGAACCGTCGTAAAACCACATTAAACAATGTCACTTAGTGAGATGCAGTGTTTTTCACCTTTACAAGTTGGGAACTGTGATATCTAATGTGAAAGCGCTTGAAACCGTCGTAATGTTGTAGAAAGCAATATAAAGTAGCGAGTAAAACGTTTTCTAACGATAGAAGTGCGAAGGTTATGTTAGGTTGAGTTATGTTAGTTTAAGCTAGGTAGCGTCGTGAAACTACCAAAAACAACGTCATCTAACGAGATAGTGTTGTTTTATTGCGAGTACGAAACTGCGATAGGTGAAATGTTGTGAAAGCACACAAAACGGCATGAACAAACCAAATACTGCGTGTTGTACCGTTACAAGTGCGAAACTGCTATGTTGTGATATTCTCGTTAAAGCGCATGCAAGCATCGTGAAACCTTAAAGAACGATGTCATTTAGTGAGATACAGCGTTCTGTACTGCAATAAGTTGGTGAAAAACTGTGAGGTTATGCAAATATCCTAATTGTGAACGAAACAGTGTAATAGATCGTTTTTTAATACAAGTGCGAATGTTAGGTTAGGTTAAGATATGAACCGTCGTAAAACCGCATTAAACAATGTCACTTAGTGAGATGCAGTGTTTTTCACCATTACAAGTCGGGAACTGCGATATCTAATGTGAAAGCGCTTGCAAACGTCGTTAGGTTAGGTTAGGTTAGGTTAGGTTAGGTTACGTTAGGTTAGGTTAGGTTTGGTTAGGTTAGGTTAGGTTAGGTTAGGGATGTTAGGTAAGGTTTGGTTAGGTTAGGTTAGGTTAGGTTGGGTTAGGTAAGGTTAGGTTAGGTTAAGATATGAACCGCGCTAAAACCGCATTAAACAATGTCACTTAGTGAGATGCTGTGTTTTTCACCATTACAAGTCGGGAACTGCGATATCTAATGTGAAAGCGCATAAAACCGTCGTAATCTTGTAAAAAACATTGTAAAGTAGCGAATAAAACGTTTTCTAACGATAGAAGTGCGAAGGTTCGGTTAGTTTGAGCTAGGTAGCGTCGTAAAACCACCAAAAACGATGTCATCTAACGAGATAGTGTTGTTTTATTGCGAGTACGAAACTGCGATAGGTGAAATGTTGTGAAAGCATACAAAACGGCATGAACAAGCCAAATACTGCGTGTTGTACCGTTACAAGTGCGAAACTGCTATGTTGTGATATTCTCGTTAAAGCGCATGCAAGCATCGTGAAACCTTAAAGAACGATGTCATTTAGCGAGATACAGCGTTCTGTACTGCAATAAGTTGGTGAAAAACTGTGAGGTTATGCAAATATCGTAATTGTGAACAAAACAGTGTAATAGAGCGTTTTTCAATACAAGTGCGAATGTTAGGTTAGGTTGACATATCAACCGTCGTAAAACCGCATTAAACAATGTCACTTAGTGAGATGTAGTGTTTTTCAACAGTACAAGTCGGGAACTACGATATCTAATGTGAAAGCGCATGAAACCGTCGTAATCTTGTAGAAAACATTGTAAAGTTGCGAGTAAAACGTTTTCTAACGATAGAAGTGCGAAGGTTAGGTTAGGTTAGGTTAGTTTAAGCTAGGTAGCGTCGTGAAACTACCAAAAACGACGTCACCTAACGAGATAGTGTGTTTTTATTGCGAGTATTAAACTGCGATAGGTGAAATGTTGTGAAAGCACACAAAACGGCATGAACAAGCCAAATACTGCGTGTTCTACCGTTACAAGTGCGAAACTGCTATATTTTGATATTCTCGTTAAAGCGCATGCAAGCATCGTGAAACCTTAAAGAACAATGTCATTTAGCGAGATACAGCGTTCTGTACTGCAATAAGTTGGTGAAAAACTGTGAGGTTATGCAAATATCGTAATTGTGAACGAAACAGTGTAATAGAGCGTTTTTCAATACAAGTACGAATGTTAGGTTTTTCACCATTACAAGTCGGGAACTGCGATATCTAATGTGAAAGCGCTTGCAAACGTCGTTAGGTTAGGTTAGGTTAGGTTAGGTTAGGTTACGTTAGGTTAGGTTTGGTTAAGTTAGGTTAGGTTAGGTTATGTTAGGTTAGGTTGGGTTAGGTTAGGTTAGGTTAGTAATAATACTGATTGTTGGCCTAGTTGGTATTTACTTAATGGCATGATTTGGCCGCAAAAGAGACACACACAAGAAAAGGAACACTCAAACGACAAGCACAGGCGCCGCCTGTGCTTGTCGTTTGAGTGTTCCTTTTCTTGTGTGTGTCTCTTTTGCGGCCAAATCATGCCATTAGGTTAGGTTAGGTTAGGTTAAGATATGAACCGCGCTAAAACCGCATTAAACAATGTCACTTAGTGAGATGCAGTGTTTTTCACCTTTACAAGTTGAGAACTGCGATATCTAATGTGAAAGCGCTTGAAACCGTCGTAATGTTGTAGAAAGCAATGTAAAGTAGCGAGTAAAACGTTTTCTAACGATAGAAGTGCGAAGGTTATGTTAGGTTGAGTTATGTTAGTTTAAGCTAGGTAGCGTCGTGAAACCACCAAAAACGACGTCATTTAACGAGATAGTGTTGTTTTATTGCGAGTACGAAACTGCGATAGGTAAAATGTTGTGAAAGCATACAAAACGGCATGAACAAGCCAAATACTGCGTGTTGTACCGTTACAAGTGCGAAACTGCTATGTTGTGATATTCTCGTTAAAGCGCATGCAAGCATCGTGAAACCTTAAAGAACGATGTCATTTAGCGAGATACAGCGTTCTGTACTGCAATAAGTTGGTGAAAAACTGTGAGGTTATGCAAATATCGTAATTGTGAACAAAACAGTGTAATAGAGCGTTTTTCAATACAAGTGCGAATGTTAGGTTAGGTTGACATATCAACCGTCGTAAAACCGCATTAAACAATGTCACTTAGTGAGATGTAGTGTTTTTCAACAGTACAAGTCGGGAACTACGATATCTAATGTGAAAGCGCATGAAACCGTCGTAATCTTGTAGAAAACATTGTGAAGTTGCGAGTAAACGTTTTCTAACGATAGAAGTGCGAAGGTTAGGTTAGGTTAGGTTAGTTTAAGCTAGGTAGCGTCGTGAAACTACCAAAAACGACGTCACCTAACGAGATAGTGTTGTTTTATTGCGAGTATTAAACTGCGATAGGTGAAATGTTGTGAAAGCACACAAAACGGCATGAACAAGCCAAATACTGCGTGTTCTACCGTTACAAGTGCGAAACTGCTATATTGTGATATTCTCGTTAAAGCGCATGCAAGCATCGTGAAACCTTAAAGAACAATGTCATTTAGCGAGATACAGCGTTCTGTACTGCAATAAGTTGGTGAAAAACTGTGAGGTTATGCAAATATCGTAATTGTGAACGAAACAGTGTAATAGAGCGTTTTTCAATACAAGTACGAATGTTAGGTTAGGTTAAGATATGAACCGTCGTAAAACCGCATTAAACAATGTCACTTAGTGAGATGCAGTGTTTTTCACCATTACAAGTCGGGAACTGCGATATCTAATGTGAAAGCGCTTGCAAACGTCGTTAGGTTAGGTTAGGTAAGGTTAGGTTAGGTTAGGTTAGGTTACGTTAGGTTAGGTTTGGTTAGGTTAGGTTAGGTTAGGTTAGGTTAGGTTGGGTTAGGTTAGGTTAGGTTACGTTAGGTTAAGGTATGAACCGTCGTAAAACCGCATTAAACAATGTCACTTAGTGAGATGCAGTGTTTTTCACCTTTACAAGTTGGGAACTGGGATATCTAATGTGAAAGCGCTTGAAACCGTCGTAAAGTTGTAGAAAGCAATGTAAAGTAGCGAGTAAAACGTTTTCTACCGATAGAAGTGCGAAGGTTAGGTTAGGTTAGGTTACGTTAAGCTAGGTAGCGTCGTGAAACTACCAAAAACGACGTCATCTAACGAGATAGTGTTGTTTTATTGCGAGTATTAAACTGCGATAGGTGAAATGTTGTGAAAGCACACAAAACGGAATGAACAAGCCAAATACTGCGTGTTCTACCGTTACAAGTGCGAAACTGCTATATTGTGATATTCTCGTTAAAGCGCATGCAAGCATCGTGAAACCTTAAAGAACAATGTCATTTAGCGAGATACAGCGTTCTGTACTGCAATAAGTTGGTGAAAAACTGTGAGGTTATGCAAATATCGTAATTGTGAACAAAACAGTGTAATAGAACGTTTTTAGATACAAGTGCGAATGTTAGGTTAGGTTAAGATATGAACCGTCGTAAAACCGCATTAAACAATGTCAATTAGTGAGATGCAGTGTTTTTCACCATTAAAAGTGGGGAACTGCGATATATAATGTGAAAGCGCTTGCAACCGTCGTTAGGTTAGGTTAGGTTAGGTTAGGTTTGGTTAGGTTAGGTTAGGTTAGGTTAGGTTAGGTTAGATTAGGTTAGGTTGGGTTGAGTTGGGTTAGGTTAGGTTAGGTTAGGTTAGGTTGGGTTAGGTTAGGTTAGGTTACGTTAGGTTAGGTTAGGTTACGTTAGGTTAGGTTAGGTTAGGTTACGTTAGGTTAGGTTAGGTTAGGTAAGGATAATTTGGTTAGGTTAGGTAAGGTTAGGTTAGGTTAGGTTAGGTTGGGTTGGGTGTTGTTGGGTTGGGTTGGGTTAGGTTGGGTTAGGTTAGGTTAGGTTACGTTAGGTTAGGTTAGGTTACGTTAGGTTATGTTAGGTTAGGTTAGGTTACGTTAGGTTAGGTTAGGTCAGGTAAGGTTAGGTTACGTTAGAATAGGTTAGGTTAGGTTACGTTAGGTTAGGTTAAGTTAGGTTAGGTTAGGTTTGGTTAGGTTAGGTTAGGTTAGCTTAGGTTAGGTTAGGTTGGGTTGGGTTGGGTTAGGTTGGGTTAGGTTAGGTTAGGTTGGGTTAGGTTAGTTTAGGTTAGGTTAGGTTAGGTTAGGTTGGATTGGGTTGGGTTAGGTTAGGTTAGGTTAGGTAAGGTTAGGTTAGGTTAGGTTAGGTTACGTTAGGTTAAGGTATGAACCGTCGTAAAACCACATTAAACAATGTCACTTAGTGAGATGCAGTGTTTTTCACCTTTACAAGTTGGGAACTGTGATATCTAATGTGAAAGCGCTTGAAACCGTCGTAATGTTGTAGAAAGCAATATAAAGTAGCGAGTAAAACGTTTTCTAACGATAGAAGTGCGAAGGTTATGTTAGGTTGAGTTATGTTAGTTTAAGCTAGGTAGCGTCGTGAAACTACCAAAAACAACGTCATCTAACGAGATAGTGTTGTTTTATTGCGAGTACGAAACTGCGATAGGTGAAATGTTGTGAAAGCACACAAAACGGCATGAACAAACCAAATACTGCGTGTTGTACCGTTACAAGTGCGAAACTGCTATGTTGTGATATTCTCGTTAAAGCGCATGCAAGCATCGTGAAACCTTAAAGAACGATGTCATTTAGTGAGATACAGCGTTCTGTACTGCAATAAGTTGGTGAAAAACTGTGAGGTTATGCAAATATCCTAATTGTGAACGAAACAGTGTAATAGATCGTTTTTTAATACAAGTGCGAATGTTAGGTTAGGTTAAGATATGAACCGTCGTAAAACCGCATTAAACAATGTCACTTAGTGAGATGCAGTGTTTTTCACCATTACAAGTCGGGAACTGCGATATCTAATGTGAAAGCGCTTGCAAACGTCGTTAGGTTAGGTTAGGTTAGGTTAGGTTAGGTTAGGTTAGGTTACGTTAGGTTAGGTTTGGTTAGGTTAGGTTAGGTTAGGTTATGTTAGGTTAGGTTGGGTTAGGTTAGGTTAGGTTACGTTAGGTTAAGGTATGAACCGTCGTAAAACCGCATTAAAGAATGTCACTTAGTGAGATGCAGTGTTTTTCACCTTTACAAGTTGGGAACTGGGATATCTAATGTGAAAGCGCTTGAAACCGTCGTAAAGTTGTAGAAAGCAATGTAAAGTAGCGAGTAAAACGTTTTCTAACGATAGAAGTGCGAAGGTTAGGTTAGGTTAGGTTACGTTAAGCTAGGTAGCGTCGTGAAACTACCAAAAACGACGTCATCTAACGAGATAGTGTTGTTTTATTGCGAGTATTAAACTGCGATAGGTGAAATGTTGTGAAAGCACACAAAACGGAATGAACAAGCCAAATACTGCGTGTTCTACCGTTACAAGTGCGAAACTGCTATATTGTGATATTCTCGTTAAAGCGCATGCAAGCATCGTGAAACCTTAAAGAACAATGTCATTTAGCGAGATACAGCGTTCTGTACTGCAATAAGTTGGTGAAAAACTGTGAGGTTATGCAAATATCGTAATTGTGAACAAAACAGTGTAATAGAACGTTTTTAGATACAAGTGCGAATGTTAGGTTAGGTTAAGATATGAACCGTCGTAAAACCGCATTAAACAATGTCAATTAGTGAGATGCAGTGTTTTTCACCATTAAAAGTGGGGAACTGCGATATATAATGTGAAAGCGCTTGCAACCGTCGTTAGGTTAGGTTAGGTTAGGTTAGGTTAGGTTTGGTTAGGTTAGGTTTGGTTAGGTTAGGTTAGGTTAGATTAGGTTAGGTTGGGTTGAGTTGGGTTAGGTTAGGTTAGGTTAGGTTGGGTTAGGTTAGGTTAGGTTACGTTAGGTTAGGTTAGGTTACGTTAGGTTAGGTTAGGTTAGGTTAGGTAAGGTTAGGTTAGGTTAGGTTAGGTTGGGTTGGGTGTTGTTGGGTTGGGTTGGGTTAGGTTGGGTTAGGTTAGGTTAGGTTACGTTAGGTTAGGTTAGGTTAGGTTAGGTTACGTTAGGCTATGTTAGGTTAGGTTAGGTTACGTTAGGTTAGGTTAGGTCAGGTAAGGTTAGGTTACGTTAGAATAGGTTAGGTTAGGTTAGGTTACGTTAGGTTAGGTTAAGTTAGGTTAGGTTAGGTTTGGTTAGGTTAGGTTAGGTTAGCTTAGGTTAGGTTAGGTCGGGTTGGGTTGGGTTAGGTTGGGTTAGGTTAGGTTAGGTTAGGTTGGGTTAGGTTAGTTTAGGTTAGGTTAGGTTAGGTTAGGTTGGATTGGGTTGGGTTAGGTTAGGTTAGGTTAGGTAAGGTTAGGTTAGGTTAGGTTAGGTTACGTTAGGTTAAGGTATGAACCGTCGTAAAACCGCATTAAACAATGTCACTTAGTGAGATGCAGTGTTTTTCACCTTTACAAGTTGGGAACTGTGATATCTAATGTGAAAGCGCTTGAAACCGTCGTAATGTTGTAGAAAGCAATATAAAGTAGCGAGTAAAACGTTTTCTAACGATAGAAGTGCGAAGGTTATGTTAGGTTGAGTTATGTTAGTTTAAGCTAGGTAGCGTCGTGAAACTACCAAAAACAACGTCATCTAACGAGATAGTGTTGTTTTATTGCGAGTACGAAACTGCGATAGGTGAAATGTGAAAGCACACAAAACGGCATGAACAAACCAAATACTGCGTGTTGTACCGTTACAAGTGCGAAACTGCTATGTTGTGATATTCTCGTTAAAGCGCATGCAAGCATCGTGAAACCTTAAAGAACGATGTCATTTAGTGAGATACAGTGTTCTGTACTGCAATAAGTTGGTGAAAAACTGTGAGGTTATGCAAATATCCTAATTGTGAACGAAACAGTGTAATAGATCGTTTTTTAATACAAGTGCGAATGTTAGGTTAGGTTAAGATATGAACCGTCGTAAAACCGCATTAAACAATGTCACTTAGTGAGATGCAGTGTTTTTCACCATTACAAGTCGGGAACTGCGATATCTAATGTGAAAGCGCTTGCAAACGTCGTTAGGTTAGGTTAGGTTAGGTTAGGTTAGGTTAGGTTACGTTAGGTTAGGTTAGGTTTGGTTAGGTTAGGTTAGGTTAGGTTAGGGATGTTAGGTAAGGTTTGGTTAGGTTAGGTTAGGTTAGGTTGGGTTAGGTAAGGTTAGGTTAGGTTAAGATATGAACCGCGCTAAAACCGCAATAAACAATGTCACTTAGTGAGATGCTGTGTTTTTCACCATTACAAGTCGGGAACTGCGATATCTAATGTGAAAGCGCATAAAACCGTCGTAATCTTGTAAAAAACATTGTAAAGTAGCGAATAAAACGTTTTCTAACGATAGAAGTGCGAAGGTTCGGTTAGTTTGAGCTAGGTAGCGTCGTGAAACCACCAAAAACGATGTCATCTAACGAGATAGTGTTGTTTTATTGCGAGTACGAAACTGCGATAGGTGAAATATTGGGAAAGCACACAAAATGGCATGAACTAGCCAGATACTGCGTCTTGTGCCGTTACAAGTGCGAAACTGCTTTATTGTGATATTCTCGTTTAAGCGCATGCAAGTATCGTGAAACCTTAAGCAACGATGTCATTAGCGAGATACAGCGTTCTGTACTGTAATAAGTTGGTGAGAAACTGTGAGGTCAAGCAAATATCGTAATTGTGAACGAAACAGTGTAATTGAGCGTATTTAGATACAAGTGCGAATGTTAGGTTAGGTTGAGATATCAACCGTCGTAAAACCGCATTAAACAATGTCACTTAGTGAGATGTAGTGTTTTTCAACATTACATGTCGGGAACTACGATATCTAATGTGAAAGCGCATGAAACCGTCGTAATCTTGTAGAAAACATTGTAAAGTTGCGAGTAAAACGTTTTCTAACGATAGAAGTGCGAAGGTTAGCTTGAGTTATGTTAGTTTAAGCTATCTAGCGTCGTGAGACCACCAAAAAGGACGTCATCTAACGAGATAGTGTTGTTTTATTGCATGTACGAAACTGCAATAGGTGAAATGTTGTGAAAGTACACAAAACGGCTTGAACAAGCCAGATACTGCGTGTTGTACCGTTACAAGTGCGAAACTGCTTTATTGTGATATTCTCGTTAAAGCGCATGCAAGTATCGTGAAACCTTAAAGAACGAAGTCATTTAGCGAGATACAGCGTTCTGTACTGCAATAAGTTGGTGAAAAACTGTGAGGTTATGCAAATATCCTAATTGTGAACGAAACAGTGTAATAGATCGTTTTTTAATACAAGTGCGAATGTTAGGTTAGGTTAAGATATGAACCGTCGTAAAACCGCATTAAACAATGTCACTTAGTGAGATGCAGTGTTTTTCACCATTACAAGTCGGGAACTGCGATATCTAATGTGAAAGCGCTTGCAACCGTCGTTAGGTTAGGTTAGGTTAGGTTAGGTTAGGTTAGGTTAGGTTTGGTTAGGTTAGGTTAGGTTAGGTTAGGTTACGTTAGGTTAGGTTAGGTTACGTTAAGTTAGGTTAGGTTAGGTTACGTTAGGTTAGGTTAGGTTAGGTAAGGATAATTTGGTTAGGTTAGGTAAGGTTAGGTTAGGTTAGGTTAGGTTGGGTTGGGTGTTGTTGGGTTGGGTTGGGTTAGGTTGGGTTAGGTTAGGTTAGGTTACGTTAGGTTAGGTTAGGTTAGGTTACGTTAGGTTATGTTAGGTTAGGTTACGTTAGGTTAGGTTAGGTCAGGTAAGGTTAGGTTACGTTAGAATAGGTTAGGTTAGGTTAGGTTACGTTAGGTTAGGTTAAGTTAGGTTAGGTTAGGTTTGGTTAGGTTAGGTTAGGTTAGCTTAGGTTAGGTTAGGTTGGGTTGGGTTGGGTTAGGTTGGGTTAGGTTAGGTTAGGTTAGGTTGGGTTAGGTTAGGTTAGGTTAGGTTAGGTTGGATTGGGTTGGGTTAGGTTAGGTTAGGTTAGGTAAGGTTAGGTTAGGTTAGGTTAGGTTACGTTAGGTTAAGGTATGAACCGTCGTAAAATCGCATTAAACAATGTCAATTAGAGAGATGCAGTGTTTTTCACCTTTACAAGTTGGGAACTGTGATATCTAATGTGAAAGCGCTTGAAACCGTCGTAATGTTGTAGAAAGCAATATAAAGTAGCGAGTAAAACGTTTTCTAACGACAGAAGTGCGAAGGTTTTGTTAGGTTGAGTTATGTTAGTTTAAGCTAGGTAGCGTCGTGAAACTACCAAAAACAACGTCATCTAACGAGATAGTATTGTTTTATTGCGAGTACGAAACTGCGATAGGTGAAATGTTGTGAAAGCACACAAAACGGCATGAACAAACCAAATACTGCGTGTTGTACCGTTACAAGTGCGAAACTGCTATGTTTTGATATTCTCGTTAAAGCGCATGCAAGCATCGTGAAACCTTAAAGAACGATGTCATTTAGCGAGATACAGCGTTCTGTACTGCAATAAGTTGGTGAAAAACTGTGAGGTTATGCAAATATCCTAATTGTGAACGAAACAGTGTAATAGATCGTTTTTTAATACAAGTGCGAATGTTAGGTTAGGTTAAGATATGAACCGTCGTAAAACCGCATTAAACAATGTCACTTAGTGAGATGCAGTGTTTTTCACCATTACAAGTCGGGAACTGCGATATCTAATGTGAAAGCGCTTGCAAACGTCGTTAGGTTAGCTTAGGTTAGGTTAGGTTAGGTTAGGTTAGGTTACGTTAGGTTAGGTTAGGTTAGGTTTGGTTAGGTTAGGTTAGGTTAGGTTAGGGATGTTAGGTAAGGTTTGGTTAGGTTAGGTTAGGTTAGGTTGGGTTAGGTAAGGTTAGGTTAGGTTAAGATATGAACCGCGCTAAAACCGCAATAAACAATGTCACTTAGTGAGATGCTGTGTTTTTCACCATTACAAGTCGGGAACTGCGATATCGAATGTGAAAGCGCATAAAACCGTCGTAATCTTGTAAAAAACATTGTAAAGTAGCGAATAAAACGTTTTCTAACGATAGAAGTGCGAAGGTTCGGTTAGTTTGAGCTAGGTAGCGTCGTGAAACCACCAAAAACGATGTCATCTAACGAGATAGTGTTGTTTTATTGCGAGTACGAAACTGCGATAGGTGAAATATTGGGAAAGCACACAAAATGGCATGAACTAGCCAGATACTGCGTCTTGTGCCGTTACAAGTGCGAAACTGCTTTATTGTGATATTCTCGTTAAAGCGCATGCAAGTATCGTGAAACCTTAAAGAACGATGTCATTAGCGAGATACAGCGTTCTGTACTGTAATAAGTTGGTGAGAAACTGTGAGGTCAAGCAAATATCGTAATTGTGACCGAAACAGTGTAATTGAGCGTATTTAGATACAAGTGCGAATGTTAGGTTAGATTGAGATATCAACCGTCGTAAAACCGCATTAAACAATGTCACTTAGTGAGATGTAGTGTTTTTCAACATTACAAGTCGGGAACTACGATATCTAATGTGAAAGCGCATGAAACCGTCGTAAACTTGTAGAAAACATTGTAAAGTTGCGAGTAAAACGTTTTCTAACGATAGAAGTGCGAAGGTTAGCTTGAGTTATGTTAGTTTAAGCTATGTAGCGTCGTGAGACCACCAAAAAGGACGTCATCTAACGAGATAGTGTTGTTTTATTGCATGTACGAAACTGCAATAGGTGAAATGTTGTGAAAGTACACAAAACGGCTTGAACAAGCCAGATACTGCGTGTTGTACCGTTACAAGTGCGAAACTGCTTTATTGTGATATTCTCGTTAAAGCGCATGCAAGTATCGTGAAACCTTAAAGAACGATGTCATTTAGCGAGATACAGCGTTCTGTACTGTAATGAGTTGGTGAGAAACTGTGAGGTCAAGCAAATATCGTAATTGTGAACGAAACAGTGTAATTGAGCGTATTTAGATACAAGTGCGAATGTTAGGTTAGGTTGAGATATCAACCGTCGCAAAACCGCATTAAACAATGTCACTTAGTGAGATGTAGTGTTTTTCAACATTACAAGTCGGGAACTACGATATCTAATGTGAAAGCGCATGAAACCGTCGTAATGTTGTAGAAAGCAATGTAAAGTAGCGAGTAAAACGTTTTCTAACGATAGAAGTGCGAACGTTATGTTAGGTTGAGTTATGTTAGTTTAAGCTACGTTGCGTCGTGAAACCACCAAAAACGACGTCATCTAACGAGATAGTGTTGTTTTATAGCGAGTATTAAACTGCGATAGGTGAAATGTTGTGAAAGCACACAAAACGGCATGAACAAGCCAAATACTGCGTGTTCTACCGTTACAAGTGCGAAACTGCTATATTGTGATATTCTCGTTAAAGCGCATGCAAGCATCGTGAAACCTTAAAGAACAATGTCATTTAGCGAGATACAGCGTTCTGTACTGCAATAAGTTGGTGAAAAACTGTGAGGTTATGCAAATATCGTAATTGTGAACAAAACAGTGTAATAGAGCGTTTTTAGATACAAGTGCGAATGTTAGGTTAGGTTAAGATATGAACCGTCGTAAAACCGCATTAAACAATGTCAATTAGTGAGATGCAGTGTTTTTCACCATTAAAAGTGGGGAACTGCGATATCTAATGTGAAAGCGCTTGCAACCGTCGTTAGGTTAGGTTAGGTTAGGTTAGGTTTGGTTAGGTTAGGTTAGGTTAGGTTAGGTTAGATTAGGTTAGGTTGGGTTGAGTTGGGTTAGGTTAGGTTAGGTTAGGTTAGGTTACGTTAGGTTAGGTTAGGTTACGTTAGGTTAGGTTAGGTTAGGTTACGTTAGGTTAGGTTAGGTTAGGTAAGGATAATTTGGTTAGGTTAGGTAAGGTTAGGTTAGGTTAGGTTAGGTTGGGTTGGGTGTTGTTGAGTTGGGTTGGGTTGGGTTAGGTTGGGTTAGGTTAGGTTAGGTTACGTTAGGTTAGGTTAGGTTAGGTTACGTTAGGTTAGGTTAGGTTAGGTTAGGTTACGATAGGTTAGGTTAGGTCAGGTAAGGTTAGGTTACGTTAGAATAGGTTAGGTTAGGTTAGGTTACGTTAGGTTAGGTTAAGTTAGGTTAGGTTAGGTTTGGTTAGGTTAGGTTAGGTTAGCTTAGGTTAGGTTAGGTTGGGTTGGGTTGGGTTAGGTTGGGTTAGATTAGGTTAGGTTAGGTTAGGTTGGGTTAGGTTAGTTTAGGTTAGGTTAGGTTAGGTTAGGTTGGGTTGGGTTGGGTTAGGTTAGGTTAGGTTAGGTAAGGTTAGGTTAGGTTAGGTTAGGTTACGTTAGGTTAAGGTATGAACCGTCGTAAAACCGCATTAAACAATGTCACTTAGTGAGATTCAGTGTTTTTCACCTTTACAAGTTGGGAACTGTGATATCTAATGTGAAAGCGCTTGAAACCGTCGTAATGTTGTAGAAAGCAATATAAAGTAGCGAGTAAAACGTTTTCTAACGATAGAAGTGCGAAGGTTATGTTAGGTTGAGTTATGTTAGTTTAAGCTAGGTAGCGTCGTGAAACTACCAAAAACAACGTCATCTAACGAGATAGTGTTGTTTTATTGCGAGTACGAAACTGCGATAGGTGAAATGTTGTGAAAGCACACAAAACGGCATGAACAAACCAAATACTGCGTGTTGTACCGTTACAAGTGCGAAACTGCTATGTTGTGATATTCTCGTTAAAGCGCATGCAAGCATCGTGAAACCTTAAAGAACGATGTCATTTAGTGAGATACAGCGTTCTGTACTGCAATAAGTTGGTGAAAAACTGTGAGGTTATGCAAATATCCTAATTGTGAACGAAACAGTGTAATAGATCCTTTTTTAATACAAGTGCGAATGTTAGGTTAGGTTAAGATATGAACCGTCGTAAAACCGCATTAAACAATGTCACTTAGTGAGATGCAGTGTTTTTCACCATTACAAGTCGGGAACTGCGATATCTAATGTGAAAGCGCTTGCAAACGTCGTTAGGTTAGGTTAGGTTAGGTTAGGTTAGGTTAGGTTACGTTAGGTTAGGTTAGGTTAGGTTTGGTTAGGTTAGGTTAGGTTAGGTTAGGGATGTTAGGTAAGGTTTGGTTAGGTTAGGTTAGGTTAGGTTGGGTTAGGTAAGGTTAGGTTAGGTTAAGATATGAACCGCGCTAAAACCGCATTAAACAATGTCACCTAGTGAGATGCTGTGTTTTTCACCATTACAAGTCGGGAACTGCGATATCTAATGTGAAAGCGCATAAAACCGTCGTAATCTTGTAAAAAACATTGTAAAGTAGCGAATAAAACGTTTTCTAACGATAGAAGTGCGAAGGTTCGGTTAGTTTGAGCTAGGTAGCGTCGTAAAACCACCAAAAACGATGTCATCTAACGAGATAGTGTTGTTTTATTGCGAGTACGAAACTGCGATAGGTGAAATATTGGGAAAGCACACAAAATGGCATGAACTAGCCAGATACTGCGTCTTGTGCCGTTAAAAGTGCGAAACTGCTTTATTGTGACATTCTCGGTAAAGCGCATGCAAGTATCGTGAAACCTTAAAGAACGATGTCATTTAGCGAGATACAGCGTTCTGTACTGTAATAAGTTGGTGAGAAACTGTGAGGTCAAGCAAATATCGTAATTGTGAACGAAACAGTGTAATTGAGCGTCTTTAGATACAAGTGCGAATGTTAGGTTAGGTTGACATATCAACCGTCGTAAAACCGCATTAAACAATGTCACTTAGTGAGATGTAGTGTTTTTCAACATTACAAGTCGGGAACTACGATATCTAATGTGAAAGCGCATGAAACCGTCGTAATCTTGTAGAAAACATTGTAAAGTTGCGAATAAAACGTTTTCTAACGATAGAAGTGCGAAGGTTAGGTTAGGTTAGGTTACGTTAAGCTAGGTAGCGTCGTGAAACTACCAAAAACGACGTCATCTAACGAGATAGTGTTGTTTTATTGCGAGTATTAAACTGCGATAGGTGAAATGTTGTGAAAGCACACAAAACGGAATGAACAAGCCAAATACTGCGTGTTCTACCGTTACAAGTGCGAAACTGCTATATTGTGATATTCTCGTTAAAGCGCATGCAAGCATCGTGAAACCTTAAAGAACAATGTCATTTAGCGAGATACAGCGTTCTGTACTGCAATAAGTTGGTGAAAAACTGTGAGGTTATGCAAATATCGTAATTGTGAACAAAACAGTGTAATAGAACGTTTTTAGATACAAGTGCGAATGTTAGGTTAGGTTAAGATATGAACCGTCGTAAAACCGCATTAAACAATGTCAATTAGTGAGATGCAGTGTTTTTCACCATTAAAAGTGGGGAACTGCGATATCTAATGTGAAAGCGCTTGCAACCGTCGTTAGGTTAGGTTAGGTTAGGTTAGGTTAGGTTTGGTTAGGTTAGGTTAGGTTAGGTTAGATTAGGTTAGGTTGGGTTGAGTTGGGTTAGGTTAGGTTAGGTTAGGTTAGGTTGGGTTGGGTTAGGTGAGTTAAGGTTACGTTAGGTTAGGTTAGGTTACGTTAGGTTAGGTTAGGTTAGGTTACGTTAGGTTAGGTTAGGTTAGGTTAGGTAAGGTTAGGTTAGGTTAGGTTAGGTTGGGTTGGGTGTTGTTGGGTTGGGTTGGGTTAGGTTGGGTTAGGTTAGGTTAGGTTACGTTAGGTTAGGTTAGGTTAGGTTACGTTAGGCTATGTTAGGTTAGGTTAGGTTACGTTAGGTTAGGTTAGGTCAGGTAAGGTTAGGTTACGTTAGAATAGGTTAGGTTAGGTTAGGTTACGTTAGGTTAGGTTAAGTTAGGTTAGGTTAGGTTTGGTTAGGTTAGGTTAGGTTAGCTTAGGTTAGGTTGGGTTGGGTTGGGTTAGGTTGGGTTAGGTTAGGTTAGGTTGGGTTAGGTTAGTTTAGGTTAGGTTAGGTTAGGTTAGGTTGGATTGGGTTGGGTTAGGTTAGGTTAGGTTAGGTAAGGTTAGGTTAGGTTAGGTTAGGTTACGTTAGGTTAAGGTATGAACCGTCGTAAAACCGCATTAAACAATGTCACTTAGTGAGATGCAGTGTTTTTCACCTTTACAAGTTGGGAACTGTGATATCTAATGTGAAAGCGCTTGAAACCGTCGTAATGTTGTAGAAAGCAATATAAAGTAGCGAGTAAAACGTTTTCTAACGATAGAAGTGCGAAGGTTATGTTAGGTTGAGTTATGTTAGTTTAAGCTAGGTAGCGTCGTGAAACTACCAAAAACAACGTCATCTAACGAGATAGTATTGTTTTATTGCGAGTACGAAACTGCGATAGGTGAAATGTTGTGAAAGCACACAAAACGGCATGAACAAACCAAATACTGCGTGTTGTACCGTTACAAGTGCGAAACTGCTATGTTGTGATATTCTCGTTAAAGCGCATGCAAGCATCGTGAAACCTTAAAGAACGATGTCATTTAGCGAGATACAGCGTTCTGTACTGCAATAAGTTGGTGAAAAACTGTGAGGTTATGCAAATATTCTAATTGTGAACGAAACAGTGTAATAGATCGTTTTTTAATACAAGTGCGAATGTTAGGTTAGGTTAAGATATGAACCGTCGTAAAACCGCATTAAACAATGTCACTTAGTGAGATGCAGTGTTTTTCACCATTACAAGTCGGGAACTGCGATATCTAATGTGAAAGCGCTTGCAAACGTCGTTAGGTTAGGTTAGGTTAGGTTAGGTTAGGTTAGGTTACGTTAGGTTAGGTTAGGTTAGGTTTGGTTAGGTTAGGTTAGGTTAGGTTAGGGATGTTAGGTAAGGTTTGGTTAGGTTAGGTTAGGTTAGGTTGGGTTAGGTAAGGTTAGGTTAGGTTAAGATATGAACCGCGCTAAAACCGCAATAAACAATGGCACTTAGTGAGATGCTGTGTTTTTCACCATTACAAGTCGGGAACTGCGATATCTAATGTGAAAGCGCATAAAACCGTCGTAATCTTGTAAAAAACATTGTAAAGTAGCGAATAAAACGTTTTCTAACGATAGAAGTGCGAAGGTTCGGTTAGTTTGAGCTAGGTAGCGTCGTAAAACCACCAAAAACGATGTCATCTAACGAGATAGTGTTGTTTTATTGCGAGTACGAAACTGCGATAGGTGAAATATTGGGAAAGCACACAAAATGGCATGAACTAGCCAGATACTGCGTCTTGTGCCGTTAAAAGTGCGAAACTGCTTTATTGTGACATTCTCGGTAAAGCGCATGCAAGTATCGTGAAACCTTAAAGAACGATGTCATTTAGCGAGATACAGCGTTCTGTACTGTAATAAGTTGGTGAGAAACTGTGAGGTCAAGCAAATATCGTAATTGTGAACGAAACAGTGTAATTGAGCGTCTTTAGATACAAGTGCGAATGTTAGGTTAGGTTGACATATCAACCGTCGTAAAACCGCATTAAACAATGTCACTTAGTGAGATGTAGTGTTTTTCAACATTACAAGTCGGGAACTACGATATCTAATGTGAAAGCGCATGAAACCGTCGTAAACTTGTAGAAAACATTGTAAAGTTGCGAGTAAAACGTTTTCTAACGATAGAAGTGCGAAGGTTAGCTTGAGTTATGTTAGTTTAAGCTATGTAGCGTCGTGAGACCACCAAAAAGGACGTCATCTAACGAGATAGTGTTGTTTTATTGCATGTACGAAACTGCGATAGGTGAAATGTTGTGAAAGCACACAAAACGGAATGAACAAGCCAAATACTGCGTGTTCTACCGTTACAAGTGCGAAACTGCTATATTGTGATATTCTCGTTAAAGCGCATGCAAGCATCGTGAAACCTTAAAGAACAATGTCATTTAGCGAGATACAGCGTTCTGTACTGCAATAAGTTGGTGAAAAACTGTGAGGTTATGCAAATATCGTAATTGTGAACAAAACAGTGTAATAGAACGTTTTTAGATACAAGTGCGAATGTTAGGTTAGGTTAAGATATGAACCGTCGTAAAACCGCATTAAACAATGTCAATTAGTGAGATGCAGTGTTTTTCACCATTAAAAGTGGGGAACTGCGATATCTAATGTGAAAGCGCTTGCAACCGTCGTTAGGTTAGGTTAGGTTAGGTTAGGTTAGGTTTGGTTAGGTTAGGTTAGGTTAGGTTAGATTAGGTTAGGTTGGGTTGAGTTGGGTTAGGTTAGGTTAGGTTAGGTTAGGTTGGGTTGGGTTAGGTTAGGTTAGGTTACGTTAGGTTAGGTTAGGTTACGTTAGGTTAGGTTAGGTTAGGTTACGTTAGGTTAGGTTAGGTTAGGTTAGGTAAGGTTAGGTTAGGTTAGGTTAGGTTGGGTTGGGTGTTGTTGGGTTGGGTTGGGTTAGGTTGGGTTAGGTTAGGTTAGGTTACGTTAGGTTAGGTTAGGTTAGGTTACGTTAGGCTATGTTAGGTTAGGTTAGGTTACGTTAGGTTAGGTTAGGTCAGGTAAGGTTAGGTTACGTTAGAATAGGTTAGGTTAGGTTAGGTTACGTTAGGTTAGGTTAAGTTAGGTTAGGTTAGGTTTGGTTAGGTTAGGTTAGGTTAGCTTAGGTTAGGTTAGGTTGGGTTGGGTTGGGTTAGGTTGGGTTAGGTTAGGTTAGGTTAGGTTGGGTTAGGTTAGTTTAGGTTAGGTTAGGTTAGGTTAGGTTGGATTGGGTTGGGTTAGGTTAGGTTACGTTAGGTAAGGTTAGGTTAGGTTAGGTTAGGTTACGTTAGGTTAAGGTATGAACCGTCGTAAAACCGCATTAAACAATGTCACTTAGTGAGATGCAGTGTTTTTCACCTTTACAAGTTGGGAACTGTGATATCTAATGTGAAAGCGCTTGAAACCGTCGTAATGTTGTAGAAAGCAATATAAAGTAGCGAGTAAAACGTTTTCTAACGATAGAAGTGCGAAGGTTATGTTAGGTTGAGTTATGTTAGTTTAAGCTAGGTAGCGTCGTGAAACTACCAAAAACGACGTCATCTAACGAGATAGTGTTGTTTTATTGCGACTACGAAACTGCGATAGGTGAAATGTTGTGAAAGCACACAAAACGGCATGAACAAGCCAAATACTGCGTGTTGTACCGTTACAAGTGCGAAACTGCTATGTTGTGATATTCTCGTTAAAGCGCATGCAAGCATCGTGAAACCTTAAAGAACGATGTCATTTAGCGAGATACAGCGTTCTGTACTGCAATAAGTTGGTGAAAAACTGTGAGGTTATGCAAATATCCTAATTGTGAACGAAACAGTGTAATAGAGCGTTTTTAATACAAGTGCGAATGTTAGGTTAGGTTAAGATATGAACCGTCGTAAAACTGCATTAAACAATGTCACTTAGTGAGATGCAGTGTTTTTCACCATTACAAGTCGGGAACTGCGATATCTAATGTGAAAGCGCTTGCAAACGTCGTTAGGTTAGGTTAGGTTAGGTTAGGTTACGTTAGGTTAGGTTAGGTTAGGTTTGGTTAGGTTAGGTTAGGTTAGGGTATGTTAGGTAAGGTTAGGTTAGGTTAGGTTAGGTTAGGTTGGGTTAGGTAAGGTTAGGTTAGGTTAAGATATGAACCGCGCTAAAACCGCATTAAACAATGTCACTTAGTGAGATGCTGTGTTTTTCACCAATACAAGTCGGGAACTGCGATATCTAATGTGAAAGCGCATGAAACCGTCGTAATCTTGTAGAAAACATTGTAAAGTAGCGAATAAAACGTTTTCTAACGATAGAAGTGCGAAGGTTCGGTTAGCTAGGTAGCGTCGTGAAACCACCAAAAACGATGTCATCTAACGAGATAGTGTTGTTTTATTGCGAGTACGAAACTGCGCTAGGTGAAATATTGGGAAAGCACACAAAATGGCATGAACTAGCCAGATACTGCGTCTTGTGCCCTTACAAGTGCGAAACTGCTTTATTGTGATATTCTCGTTAAAGCGCATGCAAGTATCGTGAAACCTTAAAGAACGATGTCATTTAGCGAGATACAGCGTTCTGTACTGTAATAAGTTGGTGAGAAACTGTGAGGTCAAGCAAATATCGTAATTGTGAACGAAACAGTGTAATTGAGCGTCTTTAAATACAAGTGCGAATGTTAGGTTAGGATGACGTATCAACCGTCGTAAAACCGCATTAAACAATGTCACTTAGTGAGATGTAGTGTTTTTCAACATTACAAGTCGGGAACTACGATATCTAATGTGAAAGCGCATGAAACCGTCGTAATCTTGTAGAAAACATTGTAAAGTTGCGAGTAACACGTTTTCTAACAATAGAAGTGCGAAGGTTAGGTTAGGTTAGGTTAGTTTAAGCTAGGTAGCGTCGTGAAACTACCAAAAACGACGTCATCTAACGAGATAGTGTTGTTTTATTGCGAGTATTAAACTGCGATAGGTGAAATGTTGTGAAAGCACACAAAACGGCATGAACAAGCCAAATACTGCGTGTTCTACCATTACAAGTGCGAAACTGCTATATTGTGATATTCTCGTTAAAGCGCATGCAAGCATCGTGAAACCTTAAAGAACAATGTCATTTAGCGAGATACAGCGTTCTGTACTGCAATAAGTTGGTGAAAAACTGTGAGGTTATGCAAATATTGTAATTGTGAACGAAACAGTGTAATAGAGCGTTTTTCAATACAAGTACGAATGTTAGGTTAGGTTAAGATATGAACCGTCGTAAAACCGCATTAAACAATATCACTTAGTGAGATGCAGTGTTTTTCACCATCACAAGTCGGGAACTGCGATAACTAATGTGAAAGCGCTTGCAAACGTCGTTAGGTTAGGTTAGGTTAGGTTAGGTTAGGTTTGGTTAGGTTAGGTTAGGTTAGGTTAGATTAGGTTAGGTTGGGTTGAGTTGGGTTAGGTTAGGTTAGGTTAGGTTAGGTTAGGTTGGGTTAGGTTAGGTTAGGTTAGGTTACGTTAGGTTAGGTCAGGTTACGTTAGGTTAGGTTAGGTTAGGTTACGTTAGGTTAGGTTAGGTTAGGTAAGGATAATTTGGTTAGGTTAGGTAAGGTTAGGTTAGGTTAGGTTAGGTTGGGTTGGGTGTTGTTGGGTTGGGTTGGGTTGGGTGGTTGGGTTAGGTTAGGTTAGGTTACGTTAGATTAGGTTAGGTTAGGTTACGTTAGGTTATGTTAGGTTAGGTTAGGTTACGTTAGCTTAGGTTAGGTCAGGTAAGGTTAGGTTACGTTATAATAGGTTAGGTTAGGTTAGGTTACGTTAGGTTAGGTTAGGTTAAGTTAGGTTAGGTTAGGTTAGGTTACGTTAGGTTAAGGTATGAACCGTCGTAAAACCGCATTAAACAATGTCACTTAGTGAGATGCAGTGTTTTTCACCATTACAAGTCGGGAGCTGCGATATCTAATGTGAAAGCGCTTGCAAACGTCGTTAGGTTAGGTTAGGTTAGGTTAGGTTAGGTTAGGTTTGGTTAGGTTAGGTTAGGTTAGGTTATGTTAGGTTAGGTTGGGTTAGGTTAGGTTAGGTTACGTTAGGTTAAGGTATGAACCGTCGTAAAACCGCAATAAACAATGTCACTTAGTGAGATGCAGTGTTTTTCACCTTTACAAGTTGGGAACTGCGATATCTAATGTGAAAGCGCTTGAAACCGTCGTAATGTTGTAGAAAGCAATGTAAAGTATCGAGTAAAACGTTTTCTAACGATAGAAGTGCGAAGGTTATGTTAGGTTGAGTTATGTTAGTTTAAGCTAGGTAGCGTCGTGAAACCACCAAAAACGACGTCATCTAACGAGATAGTGTTGTTTTATTGCGAGTACGAAACTGCGATAGGTAAAATGTTGTGAAAGCACACAAAACGGCATGAACAAGCCAAATACTGCGTGTTGTACCGTTACAAGTGCGAAACAGCTATGTTGTGACATTCTCGGTAAAGCGCATGCAAGTATCATGAAACCTTAAAGAACGATGTCATTTAGCGAGATACAGCGTTCTGTACAGTAATAAGTTGGTGAGAAACTGTGAGGTCAAGCAAATATCGTAATTGTGAACGAAACAGTGTAATTGAGCGTCTTTAGATACAAGTGCGAATGTTAGGTTAGGTTGACATATCAACCGTCGTAAAACCGCCTTAAACATTGTCACTTAGTGAGATGCAGTGTTTTTCACCATCACAAGTCGGGAACTGCGATATCTAATGTGAAAGCGCTTGCAAACGTCGTTAGGTTAGGTTAGGTTAGGTTAGGTTAGGTTACGTTAGGTTAGGTTTGGTTAGGTTAGGTTAGGTTAGGTTATGTTAGGTTAGGTTAGGTTGGGTTAGGTTAGGTTAGGTTAGGTTAGGTTAAGATATGAACCGCGCTAAAACCGCATTAAACAATGTCACTTAGTGAGATGCAGTGTTTTTCACCTTTACAAGTTGAGAACTGCGATATCTAATGTGAAAGCGCTTGAAACCGTCGTAATGTTGTAGAAAGCAATGTAAAGTAGCGAGTAAAACGTTTTCTAACGATAGAAGTGCGAAGGTTATGTTAGGTTGAGTTATGTTAGTTTAAGCTAGGTAGCGTCGTGAAACCACCAAAAACGACGTCATTTAACGAGATAGTGTTGTTTTATTGCGAGTACGAAACTGCGATAGGTAAAATGTTGTGAAAGCACACAAAACGGCATGAACAAGCCGAATACTGCGTGTTGTACCGTTACAAGTGCGAAACTGCTATGTTGTGACATTCTCGGTAAAGCGCATGCAAGTATAGTGAAACCTTAAAGAACGATGTCATTTAGCGAGATACAGCCTTCTGTACTGTAATAAGTTGGTGAGAAACTGTGAGGTCAAGCAAATATCGTAATTGTGAACGAAACAGTGTAAGTGAGCGTCTTTAGATACAAGTGCGAATGTTAGGTTAGGTTGACATATCAACCGTCGTAAAACCGCATTAAACAATGTCACTTAGTGAGATGTAGTGTTTTCAACATTACAAGTCGGGAACTACGATATCTAATATGAAAGCGCATGAAACCGTCGTAATCTTGTAGAAAACATTGTAAAGTTGCGAATAAAACGTTTTCTAACGATAGAAGTGCGAAGGTTAGGTTAGGTTAGGTTAGGTTAAGCTAGGTAGCGTCGTGAAACTACCAAAAACGACGTCATCTAACGAGATAGTGTTGTTTTATTGCGAGTATTAAACTGCGATAAGTGAAATGTTGTGAAAGCACACAAAACGGAATGAACAAGCCAAATACTGCGTGTTCTACCGTTACAAGTGCGAAACTGCTATATTGTGATATTCTCGTTAAAGCGCATGCAAGCATCGTGAAACCTTAAAGAACAATGTCATTTAGCGAGATACAGCGTTCTGTACTGCAATAAGTTGGTGAAAAACTGTGAGGTTATGCAAATATCGTAATTGTGAACGAAACAGTGTAATAGAGCGTTTTTCAATACAAGTACGAATGTTAGGTTAGGTTAAGATATGAACCGTCGTAAAACCGCATTAAACAATGTCACTTAGTGAGATGCAGTGTTTTTCACCATTACAAGTCGGGAACTGCAATATCTAATGTGAAAGCGCTTGCAAACGTCGTTAGGTTAGGTTAGGTAAGGTTAGGTTAGGTTAGGTTAGGTTACGTTAGGTTAGGTTTGGTTAGGTTAGGTTAGGTTAGGTTATGTTAGGTTAGGTTGGGTTAGGTTAGGTTAGGTTACGTTAGGTTAAGGTATGAACCGTCGTAAAACCGCATTAAACAATGTCACTTAGTGAGATGCAGTGTTTTTCACCTTTACAAGTTGGGAACTGGGATATCTAATGTGAAAGCTCTTGAAACCGTCGTAAAGTTGCAGAAAGCAATGTAAAGTAGCGAGTAAAACGTTTTCTAACGATAGAAGTGCGAAGGTTATGTTAGGTTGAGTTATGTTAGTTTAAGCTAGGTAGCGTCGTGAAACCAGCAAAAACGACGTCATCTAACGAGATAATGTTTTATTGCGAGTACGAAACTGGGATAGGTAAAATGTGAAAGCACACAAAACGGCATGAACAAGCCAAATACTGCGTGTTGTACCGTTACAAGTGCGAAACTGCTATGTTGTGACATTCTCGATAAAGCGCATGCAAGTATCGTGAAACCTTAAAGAACGATGTCATTTAGCGAGATACAGCGTTCTGTACTGTAATAAGTTGGTGAGAAACTGCGAGGTCAAGCAAATATCGTAATTGTGAACGAAACAGCGTAATTGAGCGTCTTTAGATACAAGTGCGAATGTTAGGTTAGGTTGACATATCAACCATCGTAAAACCGCATTAAACAATGTCACTTAGTGAGATGTAGTGTTTTTCAACAATACAAGTCGGGAACTACGATATCTAATGTGAAAGCGCATGAAACCGTCGTAATCTTGTAGAAAACATTGTAAAGTTGCGAATAAAACGTTTTCTAACGATAGAAGTGCGAAGGTTATGTTAGGTTGAGTTATGTTAGTTTAAGCTACGTTGCGTCGTGAAACCACCAAAAACGACGTCATCTAACGAGATAGTGTTGTTTTATTGCGAGTACGAAACTGCGATAGGTAAAATGTTGTGAAAGCACACAAAAAGCATGAACAAGCCAAATACTGCGTGTTGTACCGTTACAAGTGCGAAACTGCTATGTTGTGACATTCTCGGTAAAGCGCATGCAAGTATCGTGAAACCTTAAAGAACGATGTCATTTAGCGAGATACAGCGTTCTGTACTGTAATAAGTTGGTGAGAAACTGTGAGGTCAAGCAAATATCGTAATTGTGAACGAAACAGTGTAATTGAGCGTCTTTAGATACAAGTGCGAATGTTAGGTTAGGTTCACATATCAACCGTCGTAAAACCGCATTAAACAATGTCACTTAGTGAGATGCAGTGTTTTTCACCATTACAAGTCGGGAACTGCGATATCTAATGTGAAAGCGCTTGCAAACGTCGTTAGGTTAGGTTAGGTTAGGTTAGGTTAGGTTAGGTTAGGTTACGTTAGGTTAGGTTAGGTTAGGTTTGGTTAGGTTAGGTTAGGTTAGGTTAGGTTAGGGATGTTAGGTAAGGTGTGGTTAGGTTAGGTTAGGTTAGGTTGGGTTAGGTAAGGTTAGGTTAGGTTAAGATATGAACCGCGCTTAAACCGCATTAAACAATGTCACTTAGTGAGATGCTGTGTTTTTCACCATTACAAGTCGGGAACTGCGATATCTAATGTGAAAGCGCATAAAACCGTCGTAATCTTGTAAAAAACATTGTAAAGTAGCGAATAAAACGTTTTCTAACGATAGAAGTGCGAAGGTTCGGTTAGTTTGAGCTAGGTAGCGTCGTGAAACCACCAAAAACGATGTCATCTAACGAGATAGTGTTGTTTTATTGCGAGTACGAAACTGCGATAGGTGAAATATCGGGAAAGCACACAAAATGGCATGAACTAGCCAGATACTGCGTCTTGTGCCGTTACAAGTGCGAAACTGCTTTATTGTGATAATCTCGTTAAAGCGCATGCAAGTATCGTGAAACCTTAAAGAACGATGTCATTCAGCGAGATACAGCGTTCTGTACTGTAATAAGTTGGTGAGAAACTGTGAGGTCAAGCAAATATCGTAATTGTGAACGAAACAGTGTAATTGAGCGTATTTAGATACAAGTGCGAATGTTAGGTTAGGTTGAGATATCAACCGTCGTAAAACCGCAATAAACAATGTCACTTAGTGAGATGTAGTGTTTTTCAACATTACAAGTCGGGAACTACGATATCTAATGTGAAAGCGCATGAAACCGTCGTAATGTTGTAGAAAGCAATGTAAAGTAGCGAGTAAAACGTTTTCTAACGATAGAAGTGCGAAGGTTATGTTAGGTTGAGTTATGTTAGTTTAAGCTACGTTGCGTCGTGAAACCACCAAAAACGACGTCATCTAACGAGATAGTGTTGTTTTATTGCGAGTATTAAACTGCGATAGGTGAAATGTTGTGAAAGCACACAAAACGGCATGAACAAGCCAAATACTGCGTGTTCTACCGTTACAAGTGCGAAACTGCTATATTGTGATATTCTCGTTAAAGCGCATGCAAGCATCGTGAAACCTTAAAGAACAATGTCATTTAGCTAGATACAGCGTTCTGTACTGCAATAAGTTGGTGAAAAACTGTGAGGTTATGCAAATATCGTAATTGTGAACGAAACAGTGTAATAGAGCGTTTTTCAATACAAGTACGAATGTTAGGTTAGGTCAAGATATGAACCGTCGTAAAACCGCATTAAACAATGTCACTTAGTGAGATGCAGTGTTTTTCACCATTACAAGTCGGGAACTGCGATATCTAATGTGAAAGCGCTTGCAAACGTCGTTAGGTTAGGTTAGGTTAGGTTAGGTTACGTTAAGTTAGGTTTGGTTAGGTTAGGTTAGGTTAGGTTATGTTAGGTTAGGTTGGGTTAGGTTAGGTTAGGTTAGGTTAGGTTACGTTAGGTTAAGGTATGAACCGTCGTAAAACCGCAGTAAACAATGTCACTTAGTGAGATGCAGTGTTTTTCACCTTTACAAGTTGGGAACTGCGATATCTAATGTGAAAGCGCTTGAAACCGTCGTAAAGTTGTAGAAAGCAATGTAAAGTAACGAGTAAAACGTTTTCTAACGATAGAAGTGCGAAGGTTATGTTAGGTTGAGTTATGTTAGTTTAAGCTAGGTAGCGTCGTGAAACCACCAAAAACGACGTCATCTAACGAGATAATGTTGTTTTATTGCGAGTACGAAACTGCGATAGGTAAAATGTTGTGAAAGCACACAAAACGGCATGAACAAGCCAAATACTGCGTGTTGTACCGTTACCAGTGCGAAACTGCTATGTTGTGACATTCTCGGTAAAGCGCATGCAAGTATCGTGAAACCTTAAAGAACGATGTCATTTAGCGAGATACAGCGTTCTGTACTGTAATAGGTTGGTGAGAAACTGTGAGGTCAAGCAAATATCGTAATTGTGAACGAAACAGTGTAATTGAGCGTCTTTATATACAAGTGCGAATGTTAGGTTAGGTTGACATATCAACCGTCGTAAAACCGCATTAAACAATGTCACTTAGTGAGATGTAGTGTTTTTCAACAGTACAAGTCGGGAACTACGATATCTAATGTGAAAGCGCATGAAACCGTCGTAATCTTGTAGAAAACATTGTAAAGTTGCGAGTAAAACGTTTTCTAACGATAGAAGTGCGAAGGTTAGGTTAGGTTAGGTTAGTTTAAGCTAGGTAGCGTCGTGAAACTACCAAAAACGACGTCATCTAACGAGATAGTGTTGTTTTATTGCGAGTATTAAACTGCGATAGGTGAAATGTTGTGAAAGCACACAAAACGGCATGAACAAGCCAAATACTGCGTGTTCTACCGTTACAAGTGCGAAACTGCTATATTATGATATTCTCGTTAAAGCGCATGCAAGCATCGTGAAACCTTAAAGAACAATGTCATTTAGCGAGATACAGCGTTCTGTACTGCAATAAGTTGGTGAAAAACTGTGAGGTTATGCAAATATCGTAATTGTGAACGAAACAGTGTAATAGAGCGTTTTTCAATACAAGTACGAATGTTAGGTTAGGTTAAGATATGAACCGTCGTAAAACCGCATTAAACAATGTCACTTAGTGAGATGCAGTGTTTTTCACCATTACAAGTCGGGAACTGCGATATCTAATGTGAAAGCGCTTGCAAACGTCGTTAGGTTAGGTTAGGTTAGGTTAGGTTAGGTTACGTTAGGTTAGGTTTGGTTAGGTTAGGTTAGGTTAGGTTATGTTAGGTTAGGTTGGGTTAGGTTAGGTTAGGTTAGGTTAGGTTAAGATATGAACCGCGCTAAAACCGCATTAAACAATGTCACTTAGTGAGATGCAGTGTTTTTCACCTTTACAAGTTGAGAACTGCGATATCTAATGTGAAAGCGCTTGAAACCGTCGTAATGTTGTAGAAAGCAATGTAAAGTAGCGAGTAAAACGTTTTCTAACGATAGAAGTGCGAAGGTTATGTTAGGTTGAGTTATGTTAGTTTAAGCTAGGTAGCGTCGTGAAACCACCAAAAACGACGTCATTTAACGAGATAGTGTTGTTTTATTGCGAGTACGAAACTGCGATAGGTAAAATGTTGTGAAAGCATACAAAACGGCATGAACAAGCCAAATACTGCGTGTTGTACCGTTACAAGTGCGAAACTGCTATGTTGTGATATTCTCGTTAAAGCGCATGCAAGCATCGTGAAACCTTAAAGAACGATGTCATTTAGCGAGATACAGCGTTCTGTACTGCAATAAGTTGGTGAAAAACTGTGAGGTTATGCAAATATCGTAATTGTGAACAAAACAGTGTAATAGAGCGTTTTTCAATACAAGTGCGAATGTTAGGTTAGGTTGACATATCAACCGTCGTAAAACCGCATTAAACAATGTCACTTAGTGAGATGTAGTGTTTTTCAACAGTACAAGTCGGGAACTACGATATCTAATGTGAAAGCGCATGAAACCGTCGTAATCTTGTAGAAAACATTGTAAAGTTGCGAGTAAAACGTTTTCTAACGATAGAAGTGCGAAGGTTAGGTTAGGTTAGGTTAGTTTAAGCTAGGTAGCGTCGTGAAACTACCAAAAACGACGTCAACTAACGAGATAGTGTTGTTTTATTGCGAGTATTAAACTGCGATAGGTGAAATGTTGTGAAAGCACACAAAACGGCATGAACAAGCCAAATACTGCGTGTTCTACCGTTACAAGTGCGAAACTGCTATATTGTGATATTCTCGTTAAAGCGCATGCAAGCATCGTGAAACCTTAAAGAACAATGTCATTTAGCGAGATACAGCGTTCTGTACTGCAATAAGTTGGTGAAAAACTGTGAGGTTATGCAAATATCGTAATTGTGAACGAAACAGTGTAATAGAGCGTTTTTCAATACAAGTACGAATGTTAGGTTAGGTTAAGATATGAACCGTCGTAAAACCGCATTAAACAATGTCACTTAGTGAGATGCAGTGTTTTTCACCATTACAAGTCGGGAACTGCGATATCTAATGTGAAAGCGCTTGCAAACGTCGTTAGGTTAGGTTAGGTAAGGTTAGGTTAGGTTAGGTTACGTTAGGTTAGGTTTGGTTAGGTTAGGTTAGGTTAGGTTATGTTAGGTTAGGTTGGGTTAGGTTAGGTTAGGTTACGTTAGGTTAAGGTATGAACCGTCGTAAAACCGCATTAAACAATGTCACTTAGTGAGATGCAGTGTTTTTCACCATTAAAAGTGGGGAACTGCGATATCTAATGTGAAAGCGCTTGCAACCGTCGTTAGGTTAGGTTAGGTTAGGTTAGGTTAGGTTTGGTTAGGTTAGGTTAGGTTAGGTTAGGTTAGATTAGGTTAGGTTGGGTTGAGTTGGGTTAGGTTAGGTTAGGTTATGTTAGGTTAGGTTGGGTTAGGTTAGGTTAGGTTAGGTTAGGTTAAGACATTAACCGTCGTAAAACCGCATTAAACAATGTCACTTAGTGAGATGCAGTGTTTTTCACCATTACAAGTCGAGAAATGCCATATCTAATGTGAAAGCGCATGAAACCGTCGTAAGTTTGTAGAGAGCATTGTAAAGTAGCGAGTAAAACGTTTTCTAACGATAGAAGTGCGAAGGTTATGTTAGGTTGAGTTATGTTAGTTTAGGCTACGTTGCGTCGTGAAACCACCAAAAACGACGTCATCTAACGAGATAGTGTTGTTTTATTGCGAGTACGAAACTGCGATAGGTAAAATGTTGTGAAAGCACACAAAAAGCATGAACAAGCCAAATACTGCGTGTTGTACCGTTACAAGTGCGAAACTGCTATGTTGTGACATTCTCGGTAAAGCGCATGCAAGTATCGTGAAACCTTAAAGAACGATGTCATTTAGCGAGATACAGCGTTCTGTACTGTAATAAGTTGGTGAGAAACTGTGAGGTCAAGCAAATATCGTAATTGTGAACGAAACAGTGTAATTGAGCGTCTTTAGATACAAGTGCGAATGTTAGGTTAGGTTCACATATCAACCGTCGTAAAACCGCATTAAACAATGTCACTTAGTGAGATGTAGTGTTTTTCAACATTACAAGTCGGGAACTACGATATCTAATGTGAAAGCGCATGAAACCGTCGTAATCTTGTAGAGAACATTGTAAAGTTGCGAGTAAAACGTTTTCTAACGATAGAAGTGCGAAGGTTAGGTTAGGTTGGGTTAGTTTAAGCTAGGTAGCGTCGTGAAACTACGAAAAACGACGTCATCTAACGAGATAGCGTTGTTTTATTGCGAGTATTAAACTGCGATAGGTGAAATGTTGTGAAAGCACACAAAACGGCATGAACAAGCCAAATACTGCGTGTTCTACCGTTACAAGTGCGAAACTGCTATATTGTGATATTCTCGTTAAAGCGCATGCAAGCATCGTGAAACCTTAAAGAACAATGTCATTTAGCTAGATACAGCGTTCTGTACTGCAATAAGTTGGTGAAAAACTGTGAGGTTATGCAAATATCGTAATTGTGAACGAAACAGTGTAATAGAGCGTTTTTCAATACAAGTACGAATGTTAGGTTAGGTCAAGATATGAACCGTCGTAAAACCGCATTAAACAATGTCACTTAGTGAGATGCAGTGTTTTTCACCATTACAAGTCGGGAACTGCGATATCTAATGTGAAAGCGCTTGCAAACGTCGTTAGGTTAGGTTAGGTTAGGTTAGGTTACGTTAAGTTAGGTTTGGTTAGGTTAGGTTAGGTTAGGTTATGTTAGGTTAGGTTGGGTTAGGTTAGGTTAGGTTAGGTTAGGTTACGTTAGGTTAAGGTATGAACCGTCGTAAAACCGCAGTAAACAATGTCACTTAGTGAGATGCAGTGTTTTTCACCTTTACAAGTTGGGAACTGCGATATCTAATGTGAAAGCGCTTGAAACCGTCGTAAAGTTGTAGAAAGCAATGTAAAGTAACGAGTAAAACGTTTTCTAACGATAGAAGTGCGAAGGTTATGTTAGGTTGAGTTATGTTAGTTTAAGCTAGGTAGCGTCGTGAAACCACCAAAAACGACGTCATCTAACGAGATAATGTTGTTTTATTGCGAGTACGAAACTGCGATAGGTAAAATGTTGTGAAAGCACACAAAACGGCATGAACAAGCCAAATACTGCGTGTTGTACCGTTACCAGTGCGAAACTGCTATGTTGTGACATTCTCGGTAAAGCGCATGCAAGTATCGTGAAACCTTAAAGAACGATGTCATTTAGCGAGATACAGCGTTCTGTACTGTAATAGGTTGGTGAGAAACTGTGAGGTCAAGCAAATATCGTAATTGTGAACGAAACAGTGTAATTGAGCGTCTTTATATACAAGTGCGAATGTTAGGTTAGGTTGACATATCAACCGTCGTAAAACCGCATTAAACAATGTCACTTAGTGAGATGTAGTGTTTTTCAACAGTACAAGTCGGGAACTACGATATCTAATGTGAAAGCGCATGAAACCGTCGTAATCTTGTAGAAAACATTGTAAAGTTGCGAGTAAAACGTTTTCTAACGATAGAAGTGCGAAGGTTAGGTTAGGTTAGGTTAGTTTAAGCTAGGTAGCGTCGTGAAACTACCAAAAACGACGTCATCTAACGAGATAGTGTTGTTTTATTGCGAGTATTAAACTGCGATAGGTGAAATGTTGTGAAAGCACACAAAACGGCATGAACAAGCCAAATACTGCGTGTTCTACCGTTACAAGTGCGAAACTGCTATATTGTGATATTCTCGTTAAAGCGCATGCAAGCATCGTGAAACCTTAAAGAACAATGTCATTTAGCGAGATACAGCGTTCTGTACTGCAATAAGTTGGTGAAAAACTGTGAGGTTATGCAAATATCGTAATTGTGAACGAAACAGTGTAATAGAGCGTTTTTCAATACAAGTACGAATGTTAGGTTAGGTTAAGATATGAACCGTCGTAAAACCGCATTAAACAATGTCACTTAGTGAGATGCAGTGTTTTTCACCATTACAAGTCGGGAACTGCGATATCTAATGTGAAAGCGCTTGCAAACGTCGTTAGGTTAGGTTAGGTTAGGTTAGGTTAGGTTAGGTTACGTTAGGTTAGGTTTGGTTAGGTTAGGTTAGGTTAGGTTATGTTAGGTTAGGTTGGGTTAGGTTAGGTTAGGTTAGGTTAGGTTAAGATATGAACCGCGCTAAAACCGCATTAAACAATGTCACTTAGTGAGATGCAGTGTTTTTCACCTTTACAAGTTGAGAACTGCGATATCTAATGTGAAAGCGCTTGAAACCGTCGTAATGTTGTAGAAAGCAATGTAAAGTAGCGAGTAAAACGTTTTCTAACGATAGAAATGCGAAGGTTATGTTAGGTTGAGTTATGTTAGTTTAAGCTAGGTAGCGTCGTGAAACCACCAAAAACGACGTCATTTAACGAGATAGTGTTGTTTTATTGCGAGTACGAAACTGCGATAGGTAAAATGTTGTGAAAGCATACAAAACGGCATGAACAAGCCAAATACTGCGTGTTGTACCGTTACAAGTGCGAAACTGCTATGTTGTGATATTCTCGTTAAAGCGCATGCAAGCATCGTGAAACCTTAAAGAACGATGTCATTTAGCGAGATACAGCGTTCTGTACTGCAATAAGTTGGTGAAAAACTGTGAGGTTATGCAAATATCGTAATTGTGAACAAAACAGTGTAATAGAGCGTTTTTCAATACAAGTGCGAATGTTAGGTTAGGTTGACATATCAACCGTCGTAAAACCGCATTAAACAATGTCACTTAGTGAGATGTAGTGTTTTTCAACAGTACAAGTCGGGAACTACGATATCTAATGTGAAAGCGCATGAAACCGTCGTAATCTTGTAGAAAACATTGTAAAGTTGCGAGTAAAACGTTTTCTAACGATAGAAGTGCGAAGGTTAGGTTAGGTTAGGTTAGTTTAAGCTAGGTAGCGTCGTGAAACTACCAAAAACGACGTCAACTAACGAGATAGTGTTGTTTTATTGCGAGTATTAAACTGCGATAGGTGAAATGTTGTGAAAGCACACAAAACGGCATGAACAAGCCAAATACTGCGTGTTCTACCGTTACAAGTGCGAAACTGCTATATTGTGATATTCTCGTTAAAGCGCATGCAAGCATCGTGAAACCTTAAAGAACAATGTCATTTAGCGAGATACAGCGTTCTGTACTGCAATAAGTTGGTGAAAAACTGTGAGGTTATGCAAATATCGTAATTGTGAACGAAACAGTGTAATAGAGCGTTTTTCAATACAAGTACGAATGTTAGGTTAGGTTAAGATATGAACCGTCGTAAAACCGCATTAAACAATGTCACTTAGTGAGATGCAGTGTTTTTCACCATTACAAGTCGGGAACTGCGATATCTAATGTGAAAGCGCTTGCAAACGTCGTTAGGTTAGGTTAGGTTAGGTTAGGTTAGGTTAGGTTACGTTAGGTTAGGTTTGGTTAGGTTAGGTTAGGTTAGGTTATGTTAGGTTAGGTTGGGTTAGGTTAGGTTAGGTTAGGTTAGGTTAAGATATGAACCGCGCTAAAACCGCATTAAACAATGTCACTTAGTGAGATGCAGTGTTTTTCACCTTTACAAGTTGAGAACTGCGATATCTAATGTGAAAGCGCTTGAAACCGTCGTTAGGTTAGGTTAGGTTAGGTTAGGTTAGGTTTGGTTAGGTTAGGTTAGGTTAGGTTAGGTTAGATTAGGTTAGGTTGGGTTGAGTTGGGTTAGGTTAGGTTAGGTTATGTTAGGTTAGGTTAGGTTGGGTTAGGTTAGGTTAGGTTAGGTTAGGTTAGGTTAAGACATTAACCGTCGTAAAACCGCATTAAACAATGTCACTTAGTGAGATGCAGTGTTTTTCACCATTACAAGTCGAGAAATGCCATATCTAATGTGAAAGCGCATGAAACCGTCGTAAGTTTGTAGAGAGCATTGTAAAGTAGCGAGTAAAACGTTTTCTAACGATAGAAGTGCGAAGGTTATGTTAGGTTGAGTTATGTTAGTTTAGGCTACGTTGCGTCGTGAAACCACCAAAAACGACGTCATCTAACGAGATAGTGTTGTTTTATTGCGAGTACGAAACTGCGATAGGTAAAATGTTGTGAAAGCACACAAAAAGCATGAACAAGCCAAATACTGCGTGTTGTACCGTTACAAGTGCGAAACTGCTATGTTGTGACATTCTCGGTAAAGCGCATGCAAGTATCGTGAAACCTTAAAGAACGATGTCATTTAGCGAGATACAGCGTTCTGTACTGTAATAAGTTGGTGAGAAACTGTGAGGTCAAGCAAATATCGTAATTGTGAACGAAACAGTGTAATTGAGCGTCTTTAGATACAAGTGCGAATGTTAGGTTAGGTTCACATATCAACCGTCGTAAAACCGCATTAAACAATGTCACTTAGTGAGATGTAGTGTTTTTCAACATTACAAGTCGGGAACTACGATATCTAATGTGAAAGCGCATGAAACCGTCGTAATCTTGTAGAAAACATTGTAAAGTTGCGAGTAAAACGTTTTCTAACGATAGAAGTGCGAAGGTTAGGTTAGGTTGGGTTAGTTTAAGCTAGGTAGCGTCGTGAAACTACGAAAAACGACGTCATCTAACGAGATAGTGTTGTTTTATTGCGAGTATTAAACTGCGATAGGTGAAATGTTGTGAAAGCACACAAAACGGCATGAACAAGCCAAATACTGCGTGTTCTACCGTTACAAGTGCGAAACTGCTATATTGTGATATTCTCGTTAAAGCGCATGCAAGCATCGTGAAACCTTAAAGAACAATGTCATTTAGCTAGATACAGCGTTCTGTACTGCAATAAGTTGGTGAAAAACTGTGAGGTTATGCAAATATCGTAATTGTGAACGAAACAGTGTAATAGAGCGTTTTTCAATACAAGTACGAATGTTAGGTTAGGTTAAGATATGAACCGTCGTAAAACCGCATTAAACAATGTCACTTAGTGAGATGCAGTGTTTTTCACCATTACAAGTCGGGAACTGCGATATCTAATGTGAAAGCGCTTGCAAACGTCGTTAGGTTAGGTTAGGTTAGGTTAGGTTAGGTTAGGTTACGTTAGGTTAGGTTTGGTTAGGTTAGGTTAGGTTAGGTTATGTTAGGTTAGGTTGGGTTAGGTTAGGTTAGGTTAGGTTAGGTTAGGTTAAGATATGAACCGCGCTAAAACCGCATTAAACAATGTCACTTAGTGAGATGCAGTGTTTTTCACCTTTACAAGTTGGGAACTGCGATATCTAATGTGAAAGCGCTTGAAACCGTCGTAAAGTTGTAGAAAGCAATGTAAAGTAACGAGTAAAACGTTTTCTAACGATAGAAGTGCGAAGGTTATGTTAGGTTGAGTTATGTTAGTTTAAGCTAGGTAGCGTCGTGAAACCACCAAAAACGACGTCATCTAACGAGATAATGTTGTTTTATTGCGAGTACGAAACTGCGATAGGTAAAATGTTGTGAAAGCACACAAAACGGCATGAACAAGCCAAATACTGCGTGTTGTACCGTTACAAGTGCGAAACTGCTATGTTGTGACATTCTCGGTAAAGCGCATGCAAGTATCGTGAAACCTTAAAGAACGATGTCATTTAGCGAGATACAGCGTTCTGTACTGTAATAAGTTGGTGAGAAACTGTGAGGTCAAGCAAATATCGTAATTGTGAACGAAACAGTGTAATTGAGCGTCTTTAGCTACAAGTGCGAATGTTAGGTTAGGTTGACATATCAACCGTCGTAAAACCGCAATAAACAATGTCACTTAGTGAGATGTAGTGTTTTTCAACATTACAAGTCGGGAACTACGATATCTAATGTGAAAGCGCATGAAACCGTCGTAATCTTGTAGAAAACATTGTAAAGTTGCGAATAAAACGTTTTCTAACGATAGAAGTGCGAAGGTTAGGTTAGGTTATGTTACGTTAAGCTAGGTAGCGTCGTGAAACTACCAAAAACGACGTCATCTAACGAGATAGTGTTGTTTTATTGCGAGTATTAAACTGCGATAGGTGAAATGTTGTGAAAGCACACAAAACGGAATGAACAAGCCAAATACTGCGTGTTCTACCGTTACAAGTGCGAAACTGCTATA
>NW_027464634.1:1175000-1207500 GCF_043290135.1 Rhipicephalus microplus
CGCATTAAACAATGTCACTTAGTGAGATGCTGTGTTTTTCACCATTACAAGTCGGGAACTGCGATATCTAATGTGAAAGCGCATAAAACCGTCGTAATCTTTTAAAAAACATTGTAAAGTAGCGAATAAAACGTTTTCTAACGATAGAAGTGCGAAGGTTCGGTTAGTTTGAGCTAGGTAGCGTCGTGAAACCACCAAAAACGATGTCATCTAACGAGATAGTGTTGTTTTATTGCGAGTACGAAACTGCGATAGGTGAAATATTGGGAAAGCACACAAAATGGCATGAACTAGCCAGATACTGCGTCTTGTGCCGTTACAAGTGCGAAACTGCTTTATTGTGATATTCTCGTTAAAGCGCATGCAAGTATCGTGAAACCTTAAAGAACGATGTCATTAGCGAGATACAGCGTTCTGTACTGTAATAAGTTGGTGAGAAACTGTGAGGTCAAGCAAATATCGTAATTGTGAACGAAACAGTGTAATTGAGCGTATTTAGATACAAGTGCGAATGTTAGGTTAGGTTGAGATATCAACCGTCGTAAAACCGCATTAAACAATGTCACTTAGTGAGATGTAGTGTTTTTCAACATTACAAGTCGGGAACTACGATATCTAATGTGAAAGCGCATGAAACCGTCGTAATCTTGTAGAAAACATTGTAAAGTTGCGAGTAAAACATTTTCTAACGATAGAAGTGCGAAGGTTAGCTTGAGTTATGTTAGTTTAAGCTATGTAGCGTCGTGAGACCACCAAAAAGGACGTCATCTAACGAGATAGTGTTGTTTTATTGCATGTACGAAACTGCAATAGGTGAAATGTTGTGAAAGTACACAAAACGGCTTGAACAAGCCAGATACTGCGTGTTGTACCGTTACAAGTGCGAAACTGCTTTATTGTGATATTCTCGTTAAAGCGCATGCAAGTATCGTGAAACCTTAAAGAACGAAGTCATTTAGCGAGATACAGCGTTCTGTACTGCAATAAGTTGGTGAAAAACTGTGAGGTTATGCAAATATCCTAATTGTGAACGAAACAGTGTAATAGATCGTTTTTTAATACAAGTGCGAATGTTAGGTTAGGTTAAGATATGAACCGTCGTAAAACCGCATTAAACAATGTCACTTAGTGAGATGCAGTGTTTTTCACCATTACAAGTTGGGAACTGCGATATCTAATGTGAAAGCGCTTGCAACCGTCGTTAGGTTAGGTTAGGTTAGGTTAGGTTAGGTTTGGTTAGGTTAGGTTAGGTTAGGTTAGATTAGGTTAGGTTGGGTTGCGTTGGGTTAGGTTAGGTTAGGTTAGGTTGGGTTAGGTTAGGTTAGGTTAGGTTAGGTTACGTTAGGTTAGGTTAGGTTACGTTAGGTTAGGTTAGGTTAGGTTACGTTAGGTTAGGTTAGGTTAGGTAAGGATAATTTGGTTAGGTTAGGTAAGGTTAGGTTAGGTTAGGTTAGGTTGGGTTGGGTGTTGTTGGGTTGGGTTGGGTTGGGTTAGGTTGGGTTAGGTTAGGTTAGGTTACGTTAGGTTAGGTTAGGTTAGGTTACGTTAGGTTAGGTTAGGTTAGGTTACGTTAGGTAAGGTTAGGTCAGGTAAGGTTAGGTTACGTTAGAATAGGTTAGGTTAGGTTAGGTTACGTTAGGTTAGGTTAAGTTAGGTTAGGTTAGGTTTGGTTAGGTTAGGTTAGGTTAGCTTAGGTTAGGTTAGGTTGGGTTGGATTGGGTTAGGTTGGGTTAGGTTAGGTTAGGCTAGGTTAGGTTGGGTTAGGTTAGTTTAGGTTAGGTTAGGTTAGGTTAGGTTGGGTTGGGTTGGGTTAGGTTAGGTTAGGTTAGGTAAGGTTAGGTTAGGTTAGGTTAGGTTACGTTAGGTTAAGGTATGAACCGTCATAAAACCGCATTAAACAATGTCACTTAGTGAGTTGTAGTGTTTTTCAACATTACAAGTCGGGAACTACAATATCTAATGTGAAAGCGCATGAAACCGTCGTAATCTTGTAGAAAACATTGTAAAGTTGCGAGTAAATCGTTTTCTAACAATAGAAGTGCGAAGGTTAGGTTAGGTTAGGTTAGTTTAAGCTAGGTAGCGTCGTGAAACTACCAAAAACGACGTCATCTAACGAGATAGTGTTGTTTTATTGCGAGTATTAAACTGCGATAGGTGAAATGTTGTGAAAGCACACAAAACGGCATGAACAAGCCAAATACTGCGTGTTCTACCGTTACAAGTGCGAAACTGCTATATTGTGATATTCTCGTTAAAGCGCATGCAAGCATCGTGAAACCTTAAAGAACAATGTCATTTAGCGAGATACAGCGTTCTGTACTGCAATAAGTTGGTGAAAAACTGTGAGGTTATGCCAATATCGTAATTGTGAACGAAACAGTGTAATAGAGCGTCTTTAGATACAAGTACGAATGTTAGGTTAGGTTAAGATATGAACCGTCGTAAAACCGCATTAAACAAGGTCAATTAGTGAGATGCAGTGTTTTTCACCATTAAAAGTGGGGAACTGCGATATCTAATGTGAAAGCGCTTGCAACCGTCGTTAGGTTAGGTTAGGTTAGGTTAGGTTAGGTTTGGTTAGGTTAGGTTAGGTTAGGTTAGATTAGGTTAGGTTGGGTTGAGTTGGGTTAGGTTAGGTTAGGTTAGGTTGGGTTAGGTTAGGTTAGGTTAGGTTACGTTAGGTTAGGTTAGGTTACGTAAGGTTAGGTTAGGTTAGGTTACGTTAGGTTAGGTTAGGTTAGGTAAGGATAATTTGGTTAGGTTAGGTAAGGTTAGGTTAGGTTAGGTTGGGTTGGGTGTTGTTGGGTTGGGTTGGGTTGGGTTAGGTTGGGTTAGGTTAGGTTAGGTTACGTTAGGTTAGGTTAGGTTAGGTTACGTTAGGGTATGTTAGGTTAGGTTAGGTTACGTTAGCTTAGGTTAGGTCAGGTAAGGTTAGGTTACGTTAGAATAGGTTAGGTTAGGTTAGGTTTGGTTAGGTTAGGTTAGGTTAGCTTAGCTTAGGTTAGGTTGGGTTGGGTTTGGTTAGGTTGGGTTAGGTTAGGTTAGGTTGGGTTAGGTTAGGTTAGGTTAGGTTGGGTTGGGTTGGCTTAGGTTAGGTTAGGGTGGTAAGGTTAGGTTAGGTTAGGTTAGGTTACGTTAGGTTAAGGTATGAACCGTCGTAAAACCGCATTAAACAATGTCACTTAGTGAGATGCAGTGTTTTTCACCATTACAAGTCGGGAGCTGCGATATCTAATGTGAAAGCGCTTGCAAACGTCGTTAGGTTAGGTTAGGTTAGGTTAGGTTACGTTAGGTTAGGTTTGGTTAGGTTAGGTTAGGTTAGGTTAGGTTATGTTAGGTTAGGTTGGGTTAGGTTAGGTTAGGTTACGTTAGGTTAAGGTATGAACCGTCGTAAAACCGCAATAAACAATGTCACTTAGTGAGATGCAGTGTTTTTCACCTTTACAAGTTGGGAACTGCGATATCTAATGTGAAAGCGCTTGAAACCGTCGTAATGTTGTAGAAAGCAATGTAAAGTATCGAGTAAAACGTTTTCTAACGATAGAAGTGCGAAGGTTATGTTAGGTTGAGTTATGTTAGTTTAAGCTAGGTAGCGTCGTGAAACCACCAAAAACGACGTCATCTAACGAGATAGTGTTGTTTTATTGCGAGTACGAAACTGCGATAGGTAAAATGTTGTGAAAGCACACAAAACGGCATGAACAAGCCAAATACTGCGTGTTCTACCGTTACAAGTGCGAAACTGCTATATTGTGATATTCTCGTTAAAGCGCATGCAAGCATCGTGAAACCTTAAAGAACAATGTCATTTAGCGAGATACAGCGTTCTGTACTGCAATAAGTTGGTGAAAAACTGTGAGGTTATGCAAATATCGTAATTGTGAACGAAACAGTGTAATAGAGCGTTTTTCAATACAAGTACGAATGTTAGGTTAGGTTAAGATATGAACCGTCGTAAAACCGCATTAAACAATGTCACTTAGTGAGATGCAGTGTTTTTCACCATTACAAGTCGGGAACTGCGATATCTAATGTGAAAGCGCTTGCAAACGTCGTTAGGTTAGGTTAGGTAAGGTTAGGTTAGGTTAGGTTAGGTTACGTTAGGTTAGGTTTGGTTAGGTTAGGTTAGGTTAGGTTATGTTAGGTTAGGTTGGTTAGGTTAGGTTAGGTTACGTTAGGTTAAGGTATGAACCGTCGTAAAACCGCATTAAACAATGTCACTTAGTGAGATGCAGTGTTTTTCACCTTTACAAGTTGGGAACTGGGATATCTAATGTGAAAGCGCATGAAACCGTCGTAAAGTTGTAGAAAGCAATGTAAAGTAGCGAGTAAAACGTTTTCTAACAATAGAAGTGCGAAGGTTATGTTAGGTTGAGTTATGTTAGTTTAAGCTAGGATGCGTCGTGAAACCACCAAAAACGACGTCATCTAACGAGATAATGTTGTTTTATTGCAAGTACGAAACTGCGATAGGTAAAATGTTGTGAAAGCACACAAAACGGCATGAACAAGCCAAATACTGCGTGTTGTACCGTTACAAGTGCGAAACTGCTTTATTGTGATATTCTCGTTAAAGCGCATGCAAGTATCGTGAAACCTTAAAGAACGATGTCATTAGCGAGATACAGCGTTCTGTACTGTAATAAGTTGGTGAGAAACTGTGAGGTCAAGCAAATATCGTAATTGTGAACGAAACAGTGTAATTGAGCGTATTTAGATACAAGTGCGAATGTTAGGTTAGGTTGAGATATCAACCGTCGTAAAACCGCATTAAACAATGTCACTTAGTGAGATGTAGTGTTTTTCAACATTACAAGTCGGGAACTACGATATCTAATGTGAAAGCGCATGAAACCGTCGTAATCTTGTAGAAAACATTGTAAAGTTGCGAGTAAAACATTTTCTAACGATAGAAGTGCGAAGGTTAGCTTGAGTTATGTTAGTTTAAGCTATGTAGCGTCGTGAGACCACCAAAAAGGACGTCATCTAACGAGATGGTGTTGTTTTATTGCATGTACGAAACTGCAATAGGTGAAATGTTGTGAAAGTACACAAAACGGCTTGAACAAGCCAGATACTGCGTGTTGTACCGTTACAAGTGCGAAACTGCTTTATTGTGATATTCTCGTTAAAGCGCATGCAAGTATCGTGAAACCTTAAAGGACGATGTCATTAGCGAGATACAGCGTTCTGTACTGTAATAAGTTGGTGAGAAACTGTGAGGTCAAGCAAATATCGTAATTGTGAACGAAACAGTGTAATTGAGCGTATTTAGATACAAGTGCGAATGTTAGGTTAGGTTGAGATATCAACCGTCGTAAAACCGCATTAAACAATGTCACTTAGTGAGATGTAGTGTTTTTCAACATTACAAGTCGGGAACTACGATATCTAATGTGAAAGCGCATGAAACCGTCGTAATCTTGTAGAAAACATTGTAAAGTTGCGAGTAAAACATTTTCTAACGATAGAAGTGCGAAGGTTAGCTTGAGTTATGTTAGTTTAAGCTATGTAGCGTCGTGAGACCACCAAAAAGGACGTCATCTAACGAGATAGTGTTGTTTTATTGCATGTACGAAACTGCAATAGGTGAAATGTTGTGAAAGTACACAAAACGGCTTGAACAAGCCAGATACTGCGTGTTGTACCGTTACAAGTGCGAAACTGCTTTATTGTGATATTCTCGTTAAAGCGCATGCAAGTATCGTGAAACCTTAAAGAACGAAGTCATTTAGCGAGATACAGCGTTCTGTACTGCAATAAGTTGGTGAAAAACTGTGAGGTTATGCAAATATCCTAATTGTGAACGAAACAGTGTAATAGATCGTTTTTTAATACAAGTGCGAATGTTAGGTTAGGTTAAGATATGAACCGTCGTAAAACCGCATTAAACAATGTCACTTAGAGAGATGCAGTGTTTTTCACCATTACAAGTTGGGAACTGCGATATCTAATGTGAAAGCGCTTGCAACCGTCGTTAGGTTAGGTTAGGTTAGGTTAGGTTAGGTTTGGTTAGGTTAGGTTAGGTTAGGTTAGATTAGGTTAGGTTGGGTTGAGTTGGGTTAGGTTAGGTTAGGTTAGGTTAGGTTGGGTTAGGTTAGGTTAGGTTAGGTTAGGTTACGTTAGGTTAGGTTAGGTTACGTTAGGTTAGGTTAGGTTAGGTTACGTTAGGTTAGGTTAGGTTAGGTAAGGATAATTTGGTTAGGTTAGGTAAGGTTAGGTTAGGTTAGGTTAGGTTGGGTTGGGTGTTGTTGGGTTGGGTTGGGTTGGGTTAGGTTGGGTTAGGTTAGGTTAGGTTACGTTAGGTTAGGTTAGGTTAGGTTACGTTAGGTTAGGTTAGGTTAGGTTACGTTAGGTATGGTTAGGTCAGGTAAGGTTAGGTTACGTTAGAATAGGTTAGGTTAGGTTAGGTTACGTTAGGTTAGGTTAAGTTAGGTTAGGTTAGGTTTGGTTAGGTTAGGTTAGGTTAGCTTAGGTTAGGTTAGGTTGGGTTGGATTGGGTTAGGTTGGGTTAGGTTAGGTTAGGCTAGGTTAGGTTGGGTTAGGTTAGTTTAGGTTAGGTTAGGTTAGGTTAGGTTGGGTTGGGTTGGGTTAGGTTAGGTTAGGTTAGGTAAGGTTAGGTTAGGTTAGGTTAGGTTACGTTAGGTTAAGGTATGAACCGTCATAAAACCGCATTAAACAATGTCACTTAGTGAGATGTAGTGTTTTTCAACATTACAAGTCGGGAACTACAATATCTAATGTGAAAGCGCATGAAACCGTCGTAATCTTGTAGAAAACATTGTAAAGTTGCGAGTAAAACGTTTTCTAACAATAGAAGTGCGAAGGTTAGGTTAGGTTAGGTTAGTTTAAGCTAGGTAGCGTCGTGAAACTACCAAAAACGACGTCATCTAACGAGATAGTGTTGTTTTATTGCGAGTATTAAACTGCGATAGGTGAAATGTTGTGAAAGCACACAAAACGGCATGAACAAGCCAAATACTGCGTGTTCTACCGTTACAAGTGCGAAACTGCTATATTGTGATATTCTCGTTAAAGCGCATGCAAGCATCGTGAAACCTTAAAGAACAATGTCATTTAGCGAGATACAGCGTTCTGTACTGCAATAAGTAGGTGAAAAACTGTGAGGTTATGCCAATATCGTAATTGTGAACGAAACAGTGTAATAGAGCGTCTTTAGATACAAGTACGAATGTTAGGTTAGGTTAAGATATGAACCGTCGTAAAACCGCATTAAACAAGGTCAATTAGTGAGATGCAGTGTTTTTCACCATTAAAAGTGGGGAACTGCGATATCTAATGTGAAAGCGCTTGCAACCGTCGTTAGGTTAGGTTAGGTTAGGTTAGGTTAGGTTTGGTTAGGTTAGGTTAGGTTAGGTTAGATTAGGTTAGGTTGGGTTGAGTTGGGTTAGGTTAAGTTAGGTTAGGTTGGGTTAGGTTAGGTTAGGTTAGGTTACGTTAGGTTAGGTTAGGTTACGTAAGGTTAGGTTAGGTTAGGTTACGTTAGGTTAGGTTAGGTTAGGTAAGGATAATTTGGTTAGGTTAGGTAAGGTTAGGTTAGGTTAGGTTGGGTTGGGTGTTGTTGGGTTGGGTTGGGTTGGGTTAGGTTGGGTAAGGTTAGGTTAGGGTGGTAAGGTTAGGTTAGGTTAGGTTAGGTTACGTTAGGTTAAGGTATGAACCGTCGTAAAACCGCATTAAACAATGTCACTTAGTGAGATGCAGTGTTTTTCACCATTACAAGTCGGGAGCTGCGATATCTAATGTGAAAGCGCTTGCAAACGTCGTTAGGTTAGGTTAGGTTAGGTTAGGTTAGGTTAGGTTAGGTTAGGTTGGGTTAGGTTAGGTTAGGTTACGTTAGGTTAAGGTATGAACCGTCGTAAAACCGCAATAAACAATGTCACTTAGTGAGATGCAGTGTTTTTCACCTTTACAAGTTGGGAACTGCGATATCTAATGTGAAAGCGCTTGAAACCGTCGTAATGTTGTAGAAAGCAATGTAAAGTATCGAGTAAAACGTTTTCTAACGATAGAAGTGCGAAGGTTATGTTAGGTTGAGTTATGTTAGTTTAAGCTAGGTAGCGTCGTGAAACCACCAAAAACGACGTCATCTAACGAGATAGTGTTGTTTTATTGCGAGTACGAAACTGCGATAGGTAAAATGTTGTGAAAGCACACAAAACGGCATGAACAAGCCAAATACTGCGTGTTCTACCGTTACAAGTGCGAAACTGCTATATTGTGATATTCTCGTTAAAGCGCATGCAAGCATCGTGAAACCTTAAAGAACAATGTCATTTAGCGAAATACAGCGTTCTGTACTGCAATAAGTTGGTGAAAAACTGTGAGGTTATGCAAATATCGTAATTGTGAACGAAACAGTGTAATAGAGCGTTTTTCAATACAAGTACGAATGTTAGGTTAGGTTAAGATATGAACCGTCGTAAAACCGCATCAAACAATGTCACTTAGTGAGATGTAGTGTTTTTCAACATTACAAGTCGGGAACTACGATATCTAATGTGAAAGCGCATGAAACCGTCGTAATCTTGTAGAAAACATTGTAAAGTTGCGAGTAAAACGTTTTCTAACGATAGAAGTGCGAAGGTTAGGTGAGGTTGGGTTAGTTTAAGCTAGGTAGCGTCGTGAAACTACCAAAAACGACGTCATCTAACGAGATAGTGTTGTTTTATTGCGAGTATTAAACTGCGATAGGTGAAATGTTGTGAAAGCACACAAAACGGCATGAACAAGCCAAATACTGCGTGTTCTACCGTTACAAGTGCGAAACTGCTATATTGTGATATTCTCGTTAAAGCGCATGCAAGCATCGTGAAACCTTAAAGAACAATGTCATTTAGCGAGATACAGCGTTCTGTACTGCAATAAGTTGGTGAAAAACTGTGAGGTTATGCAAATATCGTAATTGTGAACGAAACAGTGTAATAGAGCGTTTTTCAATACAAGTACGAATGTTAGGTTAGGTTAAGATATGAACCGTCGTAAAACCGCATTAAACAATGTCACTTAGTGAGATGCAGTGTTTTTCACCATTACAAGTCGGGAACTGCGATATCTAATGTGAAAGCGCTTGCAAACGTCGTTAGGTTAGGTTAGGTAAGGTTAGGTTAGGTTAGGTTAGGTTACGTTAGGTTAGGTTTGGTTAGGTTAGGTTAGGTTACGTTAGGTTAAGGTATGAACCGTCGTAAAACCGCATTAAACAATGTCACTTAGTGAGATGCAGTGTTTTTCACCTTTACAAGTTGGGAACTGGGATATCTAATGTGAAAGCGCATGAAACCGTCGTAAAGTTGTAGAAAGCAATGTAAAGTAGCGAGTAAAACGTTTTCTAACGATAGAAGTGCGAAGGTTATGTTAGGTTGAGTTATGTTAGTTTAAGCTAGGATGCGTCGTGAAACCACCAAAAACGACGTCATCTAACGAGATAATGTTGTTTTATTGCAAGTACGAAACTGCGATAGGTAAAATGTTGTGAAAGCACACAAAACGGCATGAACAAGCCAAATACTGCGTGTTGTACCGTTACACGTGCGAAACTGCTATGTTGTGACATTCTCGGTAAAACGCATGCAAGTATCGTGAAACCTTAAAGAACGATGTCATTTAGCGAGATACAGCGTTCTGTACTCTAATAAGTTGGTGAGAAACTGTGAGGTCAAGCAAATATCGTAATTGTGAACGAAACAGTGTAATGGAGCGTCTTTAGATACAAGTGCGAATGTTAGGTTAGGTTGACATATCAACCGTCGTAAAACCGCATTAAACAATGTCACTTAGTGAGATGTAGTGTTTTTCAACATTACAAGTCGGGAACTACGATATCTAATGTGAAAGCGCATGAAACCGTCGTAATCTTGTAGAAAACATTGTAAAGTTGCGAATAAAACGTTTTCTAACAATAGAAGTGCGAAGGTTAGGTTAGGTTAGGTTACGTTAAGCTAGGTAGCGTCGTGAAACTACCAAAAACGACGTCATCTAACGAGATAGTGTTGTTTTATTGCGAGTATTAAACTGCGATAGGTGAAATGTTGTGAAAGCACACAAAACGGAATGCACAAGCCAAATACTGCGTGTTCTACCGTTACAAGTGCGAAACTGCTATATTGTGATATTCTCGTTAAAGCACATGCAAGCATCGTGAAACCTTAAAGAACAATGTCATTTAGCGAGATACAGCGTTCTGTACTGCAATAAGTTGGTGAAAAACTGTGAGGTTATGCAAATATCGTAATTGTGAACAAAACAGTGTAATAGAGCGTTTTTAGATACAAGTGCGAATGTTAGGTTAGGTTAAGATATGAACCGTCGTAAAACCGCATTAAACAATGTCAATTAGTGAGATGCAGTGTTTTTCATCATTAAAAGTGGGGAACTGCGATATCTAATGTGAAAGCGCTTGCAACCGTCGTTAGGTTAGGTTAGGTTAGGTTAGGTTTGGTTAGGTTAGGTTAGGTTAGGTTAGGTTAGATTAGGTTAGGTTGGGTTGAGTTGGGTTAGGTTAGGTTAGGTTAGGTTAGGTTGGGTTAGGTTAGGTTAGGTAAGGATAATTTGGTTAGGTTAGGTAATGTTAGGTTAGGTTAGGTTAGGTTGGGTTGGGTGTTGTTGGGTTGGGTTGGGTTAGGTTGGGTTAGGTTAGGTTAGGTTAGGTTAGGTTAGGTTAGGTTAGGTTAGGGTATGTTAGGTTAGGTTAGGTTACGTTAGCTTAGGTTAGGTCAGGTAAGGTTAGGTTACGTTAGAATAGGTTAGGTTAGGTTAGGTTACGTTAGGTTAGGTTAAGTTAGGTTAGGTTAGGTTAGGTTTGGTTAGGTTAGGTTAGCTTAGCTTAGCTTAGGTTAGGTTGGGTTGGGTTTGGTTAGGTTGGGTTAGGTTAGGTTAGGTTAGGTTAGGTTGGGTTAGGTTAGGTTAGGTTAGGTTGGGTTGGGTTGGGTTAGGTTAGGTTAGGTTAGGTAAGGTTAGGTTAGGTTAGGTTAGGTTACGTTAGGTTAAGGTATGAACCGTCGTAAAACCGCATTAAACAATGTCACTTAGTGAGATGCAGTGTTTTTCACCTTTACAAGTTGGGAACTGTGATATCTAATGTGAAAGCGCTTGAAACCGTCGTAATGTTGTGGAAAGCAATATAAAGTAGCGAGTAAAACGTTTTCTAACGATAGAAGTGCGAAGGTTATGTTAGGTTTAGTTATGTTAGTTTAAGCTAGGTAGCGTCGTGAAACTACCAAAAACGACGTCATCTAACGAGATAGTGTTGTTTTATTGCGAGTATTAAACTGCGATAGGTGAAATGTTGTGAAAGCACACAAAACGGCATGAACAAGCCAAATACTGCGTGTTCTACCGTTACAAGTGCGAAACTGCTATATTGTGATATTCTCGTTAAAGCGCATGCAAGCATCGTGAAACCTTAAAGAACAATGTCATTTAGCGAGATACAGCGTTCTGTACTGCAATAAGTTGGTGAAAAACTGTGAGGTTATGCCAATATCGTAATTGTGAACGAAACAGTGTAATAGAGCGTCTTTAGATACAAGTACGAATGTTAGGTTAGGTTAAGATATGAACCGTCGTAAAACCGCATTAAACAAGGTCAATTAGTGAGATGCAGTGTTTTTCACCATTAAAAGTGGGGAACTGCGATATCTAATGTGAAAGCGCTTGCAACCGTCGTTAGGTTAGGTTAGGTTAGGTTAGGTTAGGTTTGGTTAGGTTAGGTTAGGTTAGGTTAGATTAGGTTAGGTTGGGTTGAGTTGGGTTAGGTTAGGTTAGGTTAGGTTGGGTTAGGTTAGGTTAGGTTACGTTAGGTTAGGTTAGGTTACGTAAGGTTAGGTTAGGTTAGGTTACGTTAGGTTAGGTTAGGTTAGGTAAGGATAATTTGGTTAGGTTAGGTAAGGTTAGGTTAGGTTAGGTTGGGTTGGGTGTTGTTGGGTTGGGTTGGGTTGGGTTAGGTTGGGTTAGGTTAGGCTAGGTTACGTTAGGTTAGGTTAGGTTAGGTTACGTTAGGGTATGTTAGGTTAGGTTAGGTTACGTTAGCTTAGGTTAGGTCAGGTAAGGTTAGGTTACGTTAGAATAGGTTAGGTTAGGTTAGGTTACGTTAGGTTAGGTTAAGTTAGGTTAGGTTAGGTTAGGTTTGGTTAGGTTAGGTTAGCTTAGCTTAGCTTAGGTTAGGTTGGGTTGGGTTTGGTTAGGTTGGGTTAGGTTAGGTTAGGTTAGGTTAGGTTGGGTTAGGTTAGGTTAGGTTAGGTTGGGTTGGGTTGGCTTAGGTTAGGTTAGGGTGGTAAGGTTAGGTTAGGTTAGGTTAGGTTACGTTAGGTTAAGGTATGAACCGTCGTAAAACCGCATTAAACAATGTCACTTAGTGAGATGCAGTGTTTTTCACCATTACAAGTCGGGAGCTGCGATATCTAATGTGAAAGCGCTTGCAAACGTCGTTAGGTTAGGTTAGGTTAGGTTAGGTTAGGTTACGTTAGGTTAGGTTTGGTTAGGTTAGGTTAGGTTAGGTTATGTTAGGTTAGGTTGGGTTAGGTTAGGTTAGGTTACGTTAGGTTAAGGTATGAACCGTCGCAAAACCGCAATAAACAATGTCACTTAGTGAGATGCAGTGTTTTTCACCTTTACAAGTTGGGAACTGCGATATCTAATGTGAAAGCGCTTGAAACCGTCGTAATGTTGTAGAAAGCAATGTAAAGTATCGAGTAAAACGTTTTCTAACGATAGAAGTGCGAAGGTTATGTTAGGTTGAGTTATGTTAGTTTAAGCTAGGTAGCGTCGTGAAACCACCAAAAACGACGTCATCTAACGAGATAGTGTTGTTTTATTGCGAGTACAAAACTGCGATAGGTAAAATGTTGTGAAAGCACACAAAACGGCATGAACAAGCCAAATACTGCGTGTTCTACCGTTACAAGTGCGAAACTGCTATATTGTGATATTCTCGTTAAAGCGCATGCAAGCATCGTGAAACCTTAAAGAACAATGTCATTTAGCGAGATACAGCGTTCTGTACTGCAATAAGTTGGTGAAAAACTGTGAGGTTATGCAAATATCGTAATTGTGAACGAAACAGTGTAATAGAGCGTTTTTCAATACAAGTACGAATGTTAGGTTAGGTTAAGATATGAACCGTCGTAAAACCGCATCAAACAATGTCACTTAGTGAGATGTAGTGTTTTTCAACATTACAAGTCGGGAACTACGATATCTAATGTGAAAGCGCATGAAACCGTCGTAATCTTGTAGAAAACATTGTAAAGTTGCGAGTAAAACGTTTTCTAACGATAGAAGTGCGAAGGTTAGGTTAGGTTGGGTTAGTTTAAGCTAGGTAGCGTCGTGAAACTACCAAAAACGACGTCATCTAACGAGATAGTGTTGTTTTATTGCGAGTATTAAACTGCGATAGGTAAAATGTTGTGAAAGCACACAAAACGGAATGCACAAGCCAAATACTGCGTGTTCTACCGTTACAAGTGCGAAACTGCTATATTGTGATATTCTCGTTAAAGCACATGCAAGCATCGTGAAACCTTAAAGAACAATGTCATTTAGCGAGATACAGCGTTCTGTACTGCAATAAGTTGGTGAAAAACTGTGAGGTTATGCAAATATCGTAATTGTGAACAAAACAGTGTAATGGAGCGTTTTTAGATACAAGTGCGAATGTTAGGTTAGGTTAAGATATGAACCGTCGTAAAACCGCATTAAACAATGTCAATTAGTGAGATGCAGTGTTTTTCATCATTAAAAGTGGGGAACTGCGATATCTAATGTGAAAGCGCTTGCAACCGTCGTTAGGTTAGGTTAGGTTAGGTTAGGTTTGGTTAGGTTAGGTTAGGTTAGATTAGGTTAGGTTGGGTTGAGTTGGGTTAGGTTAGGTTAGGTTAGGTTAGGTTGGGTTAGGTTAGGTTAGGTTAGGTTACGTTAGGTTAGGTTAGGTTACGTTAGGTTAGGTTAGGTTAGGTTACGTTAGGTTAGGTTAGGTTAGGTAAGGATAATTTGGTTAGGTTAGGTAAGGTTAGGTTAGGTTAGGTTAGGTTGGGTTGGGTGTTGTTGGGTTGGGTTGGGTTAGGTTGGGTTAGGTTAGGTTAGGTTACGTTAGGTTAGGTTAGGTTAGGTTACGTTAGGTTATGTTAGGTTAGGTTAGGTTACGTTAGGTTAGGTTAGGTCAGGTAAGGTTAGGTTACGTTAGAATAGGTTAGGTTAGGTTAGGTTACGTTAGGTTAGGTTAAGTTAGGTTAGGTTAGGTTTGGTTAGGTTAGGTTAGGTTAGCTTAGGTTAGGTTAGGTTGGGTTGGGTTGGGTTAGGTTGGGTTAGGTTAGGTTAGGTTAGGTTGGGTTAGGTTAGTTTAGGTTAGGTTAGGTTAGGTTAGGTTGGATTGGGTTGGGTTAGGTTAGGTTAGGTTAGGTAAGGTTAGGTTAGGTTAGGTTAGGTTACGTTAGGTTAAGGTATGAACCGTCGTAAAACCGCATTAAACAATGTCACTTAGTGAGATGCAGTGTTTTTCACCTTTACAAGTTGGGAACTGTGATATCTAATGTGAAAGCGCTTGAAACCGTCGTAATGTTGTAGAAAGCAATATAAAGTAGCGAGTAAAACGTTTTCTAACGATAGAAGTGCGAAGGTTATGTTAGGTTTAGTTATGTTAGTTTAAGCTAGGTAGCGTCGTGAAACTACCAAAAACAACGTCATCTAACGAGATAGTGTTGTTTTATTGCGAGTACGAAACTGCGATAGGTAAAATGTTGTGAAAGCACACAAAACGGCATGAACAAGCCAAATACTGCGTGTTCTACCGTTACAAGTGCGAAACTGCTATATTGTGATATTCTCGTTAAAGCGCATGCAAGCATCGTGAAACCTTAAAGAACAATGTCATTTAGCGAGATACAGCGTTCTGTATTGCAATAAGTTGGTGAAAAACTGTGAGGTTATGCAAATATCGTAATTGTGAACGAAACAGTGTAATAGAGCGTTTTTCAATACAAGTACGAATGTTAGGTTAGGTTAAGATATGAACCGTCGTAAAACCGCATTAAACAATGTCACTTAGTGAGATGTAGTGTTTTTCAACATTACAAGTCGGGAACTACGATATCTAATGTGAAAGCGCATGAAACCGTCGTAATCTTGTAGAAAACATTGTAAAGTTGCGATTAAAACGTTTTCTAACGATAGAAGTGCGAAGGTTAGGTTAGGTTGGGTTAGTTTAAGCTAGGTAGCGTCGTGAAACTACCAAAAACGACGTCATCTAACGAGAGAGTGTTGTTTTATTGCGAGTATTAAACTGCGATAGGTGAAATGTTGTGAAAGCACACAAAACGGCATGAACAAGCCAAATACTGCGTGTTCTACCGTTACAAGTGCGAAACTGCTATATTGTGATATTCTCGTTAAAGCGCATGCAAGCATCGTGAAACCTTAAAGAACAATGTCATTTAGCGAGATACAGCGTTCTGTATTGCAATAAGTTGGTGAAAAACTGTGAGGTTATGCAAATATCGTAATTGTGAACGAAACAGTGTAATAGAGCGTTTTTCAATACAAGTACGAATGTTAGGTTAGGTTAAGATATGAACCGTCGTAAAACTGCATTAAACAATGTCACTTAGTGAGATGTAGTGTTTTTCAACATTACAAGTCGGGAACTACGATATCTAATGTGAAAGCGCATGAAACCGTCGTAATCTTGTAGAAAACATTGTAAAGTTGCGATTAAAACGTTTTCTAACGATAGAAGTGCGAAGGTTAGGTTAGGTTGGGTTAGTTTAAGCTAGGTAGCGTCGTGAAACTACCAAAAACGACGTCATCTAACGAGATAGTGTTGTTTTATTGCGAGTATTAAACTGCGATAGGTGAAATGTTGTGAAAGCACACAAAACGGAATGCACAAGCCAAATACTGCGTGTTCTACCGTTACAAGTGCGAAACTGCTATATTGTGATATTCTCGATAAGCACATGCAAGCATCGTGAAACCTTAAAGAACAATGTCATTTAGCGAGATACAGCGTTCTGTACTGCAATAAGTTGGTGAAAAACTGTGAGGTTATGCAAATATCGTAATTGTGAACAAAACAGTGTAATAGAGCGTTTTTAGATACAAGTGCGAATGTTAGGTTAGGTTAAGATATGAACCGTCGTAAAACCGCATTAAACAATGTCAATTAGTGAGATGCAGTGTTTTTCACCATTAAAAGTGGGGAACTGCGATATCTAATGTGAAAGCGCTTGCAACCGTCGTTAGGTTAGGTTAGGTTAGGTTAGGTTTGGTTAGGTTAGGTTAGGTTAGGTTAGGTTAGATTAGGTTAGGTTGGGTTGGGTTGAGTTGGGTTAGGTTAGGTTAGGTTAGGTTGGGTTAGGTTAGGTTAGGTTAGGTTACGTTAGGTTAGGTTAGGTTACGTTAGGTTAGGTTAGGTCAGGTTACGTTAGGTTAGGTTAGGTTAGGTAAGGATAATTTGGTTAGGTTAGGTAAGGTTAGGTTAGGTTAGGTTAGGTTGGGTTGGGTGTTGTTGGGTTGGGTTGGGTTAGGTTGGGTTAGGTTAGGTTAGGTTAGGTTACGTTAGGTTAGGTTAGGTTAGGTTACGTTAGGTTATGTTAGGTTAGGTTAGGTTACGTTAGGTTAGGTTAGGTCAGGTAAGGTTAGGTTACGTTAGAATAGGTTAGGTTAGGTTAGGTTACGTTAGGTTAAGTTAAGTTAGGTTAGGTTAGGTTTGGTTAGGTTAGGTTAGGTTAGCTTAGGTTAGGTTAGGTTGGGTTGGGTTGGGTTAGGTTGGGTTAGGTTAGGTTAGGTTAGGTTGGGTTAGGTTAGTTTAGGTTAGGTTAGGTTAGGTTAGGTTGGATTGGGTTGGGTTAGGTTAGGTTAGGTTAGGTAAGGTTAGGTTAGGTTAGGTTAGGTTAGGTTAAGGTATGAACCGTCGTAAAACCGCATTAAACAATGTCACTTAGTGAGATGCAGTGTTTTTCACCTTTACAAGTTGGGAACTGTGATATCTAATGTGAAAGCGCTTGAAACCGTCGTAATGTTGTAGAAAGCAATATAAAGTAGCGAGTAAAACGTTTTCTAACGATAGAAGTGCGAAGGTTATGTTAGGTTTAGTTATGTTAGTTTAAGCTAGGTAGCGTCGTGAAACTACCAAAAACAACGTCATCTAACGAGATAGTGTTGTTTTATTGCGAGTACGAAACTGCGATAGGTAAAATGTTGTGAAAGCACACAAAACGGCATGAACAAGCAAAATACTGCGTGTTCTACCGTTACAAGTGCGAAACTGCTATATTGTGATATTCTCGTTAAAGCGCATGCAAGCATCGTGAAACCTTAAAGAACAATGTCATTTAGCGAGATACAGCGTTCTGTATTGCAATAAGTTGGTGAAAAACTGTGAGGTTATGCAAATATCGTAATTGTGAACGAAACAGTGTAATAGAGCGTTTTTCAATACAAGTACGAATGTTAGGTTAGGTTAAGATATGAACCGTCGTAAAACCGCATTAAACAATGTCACTTAGTGAGATGTAGTGTTTTTCAACATTACAAGTCGGGAACTACGATATCTAATGTGAGAGCGCATGAAACCGTCGTAATCTTGTAGAAAACATTGTAAAGTTGCGATTAAAACGTTTTCTAACGATAGAAGTGCGAAGGTTAGGTTAGGTTGGGTTAGTTTAAGCTAGGTAGCGTCGTGAAACTACCAAAAACGACGTCATCTAACGAGATAGTGTTGTTTTATTGCGAGTATTAAACTGCGATAGGTGAAATGTTGTGAAAGCACACAAAACGGCATGAACAAGCCAAATACTGCGTGTTCTACCGTTACAAGTGCGAAACTGCTATATTGTGATATTCTCGTTAAAGCGCATGCAAGCATCGTGAAACCTTAAAGAACAATGTCATTTAGCGAGATACAGCGTTCTGTATTGCAATAAGTTGGTGAAAAACTGTGAGGTTATGCAAATATCGTAATTGTGAACAAAACAGTGTAATAGAGCGTTTTTAGATACAAGTGCGAATGTTAGGTTAGGTTAAGATATGAACCGTCGTAAAACCGCATTAAACAATGTCAATTAGTGAGATGCAGTGTTTTTCACCATTAAAAGTGGGGAACTGCGATATCTAATGTGAAAGCGCTTGCAACCGTCGTTAGGTTAGGTTAGGTTAGGTTAGGTTTGGTTAGGTTAGGTTAGGTTAGGTTAGGTTAGATTAGGTTAGGTTGGGTTGAGTTGGGTTAGGTTAGGTTAGGTTAGGTTAGGTTGGGTTAGGTTAGGTTAGGTTAGGTTACGTTAGGTTAGGTTAGGTTACGTTAGGTTAGGTTAGGTTAGGTTAGGTTACGTTAGGTTAGGTTAGGTTAGGTAAGGATAATTTGGTTAGGTTAGGTAAGGTTAGGTTAGGTTAGGTTAGGTAGGGTTGGGTGTTGTTGGGTTGGGTTGGGTTAGGTTGGGTTAGGTTAGGTTAGGTTACGTTAGGTTAGGTTAGGTTAGGTTACGTTAGGTTATGTTAGGTTAGGTTAGGTTACGTTAGGTTAGGTTAGGTCAGGTAAGGTTAGGTTACGTTAGAATAGGTTAGGTTAGGTTAGGTTACGTTAGGTTAGGTTAAGTTAGGTTAGGTTAGGTTTGGTTAGGTTAGGTTAGGTTAGGTTAGCTTAGGTTAGGTTAGGTTGGGTTGGGTTGGGTTAGGTTGGGTTAGGTTAGGTTAGGTTAGGTTGGGTTAGGTTAGTTTAGGTTAGGTTAGGTTAGGTTAGGTTGGATTGGGTTGGGTTAGGTTAGGTTAGGTTAGGTAAGGTTAGGTTAGGTTAGGTTAGGTTACGTTAGGTTAAGGTATGAACCGTCGTAAAACCGCATTAAACAATGTCACTTAGTGAGATGCAGTGTTTTTCACCTTTACAAGTTGGGAACTGTGATATCTAATGTGAAAGCGCTTGAAACCGTCGTAATGTTGTAGAAAGCAATATAAAGTAGCGAGTAAAACGTTTTCTAACGATAGAAGTGCGAAGGTTATGTTAGGTTTAGTTATGTTAGTTTAAGCTAGGTAGCGTCGTGAAACTACCAAAAACAACGTCATCTAACGAGATAGTGTTGTTTTATTGCGAGTACGAAACTGCGATAGGTAAAATGTTGTGAAAGCACACAAAACGGCATGAACAAGCCAAATACTGCGTGTTCTACCGTTACAAGTGCGAAACTGCTATATTGTGATATTCTCGTTAAAGCGCATGCAAGCATCGTGAAACCTTAAAGAACAATGTCATTTAGCGAGATACAGCGTTCTGTATTGCAATAAGTTGGTGAAAAACTGTGAGGTTATGCAAATATCGTAATTGTGAACGAAACAGTGTAATAGAGCGTTTTTCAATACAAGTACGAATGTTAGGTTAGGTTAAGATATGAACCGTCGTAAAACCGCATTAAACAATGTCACTTAGTGAGATGTAGTGTTTTTCAACATTACAAGTCGGGAACTACGATATCTAATGTGAAAGCGCATGAAACCGTCGTAATCTTGTAGAAAACATTGTAAAGTTGCGAATAAAACGTTTTCTAACGATAGAAGTGCGAAGGTTAGGTTAGGTTAGGTTACGTTAAGCTAGGTAGCGTCGTGAAACTACCAAAAACGACGTCATCTAACGAGATAGTGTTGTTTTATTGCGAGTATTAAACTGCGATAGGTGAAATGTTGTGAAAGCACACAAAACGGAATGCACAAGCCAAATACTGCGTGTTCTACCGTTACAAGTGCGAAACTGCTATATTGTGATATTCTCGTTAAAGCGCATGCAAGCATCGTGAAACCTTAAAGAACAATGTCATTTAGCGAGATACAGCGTTCTGTACTGCAATAAGTTGGTGAAAAACTGTGAGGTTATGCAAATATCGTAATTGTGAACAAAACAGTGTAATAGAGCGTTTTTAGATACAAGTGCGAATGTTAGGTTAGGTTAAGATATGAACCGTCGTAAAACCGCATTAAACAATGTCAATTAGTGAGATGCAGTGTTTTTAACCATTTTTTTTTGTTTGTTCATTTTTTTTTTCTTTTCTCTGGCAATGTATGTATTTCGATGTATCTGTGTACCCACTCCTGCTTGGGCCGTGAAGGGCCTGCAGTATATTCAAAATAAATAATAAAAAAAAAGTGGGGAACTGCGATATCTAATGTGAAAGCGCTTGCAACCGTCGTTAGGTTAGGTTAGGTTAGGTTAGGTTTGGTTAGGTTAGGTTAGGTTAGGTTAGGTTAGATTAGGTTAGGTTGGGTTGAGTTGGGTTAGGTTAGGTTAGGTTAGGTTGGGTTAGGTTAGGTTAGGTTAGGTTACGTTAGGTTAGGTTAGGTTACGTTAGGTTAGGTTAGGTTAGGTTACGTTAGGTTAGGTTAGGTCAGGTAAGGTTAGGTTACGTTAGAATAGGTTAGGTTAGGTTAGGTTACGTTAGGTTAGGTTAAGTTAGGTTAGGTTAGGTTTGGTTAGGTTAGGTTAGGTTAGCTTAGGTTAGGTTAGGTTGGGTTGGGTTGGGTTAGGTTGGGTTAGGTTAGGTTAGGTTAGGTTGGGTTATGTTAATTTAGGTTAGGTTAGGTTAGGTTAGGTTGGATTGGGTTGGGTTAGGTTAGGTTAGGTTAGGTAAGGTTAGGTTAGGTTAGGTTAGGTTACGTTAGGTTAAGGTATGAACCGTCGTAAAACCGCATTAAACAATGTCACTTAGTGAGATGCAGTGTTTTTCACCTTTACAAGTTGGGAACTGTGATATCTAATGTGAAAGCGCTTGAAACCGTCGTAATGTTGTAGAAAGCAATATAAAGTAGCGAGTAAAACGTTTTCTAACGATAGAAGTGCGAAGGTTATGTTAGGTTTAGTTATGTTAGTTTAAGCTAGGTAGCGTCGTGAAACTACCAAAAACAACGTCATCTAACGAGATAGTGTTGTTTTATTGCGAGTACGAAACTGCGATAGGTAAAATGTTGTGAAAGCACACAAAACGGCATGAACAAGCCAAATACTGCGTGTTCTACCGTTACAAGTGCGAAACTGCTATATTGTGATATTCTCGTTAAAGCGCATGCAAGCATCGTGAAACCTTAAAGAACAATATCATTTAGCGAGATACAGCGTTCTGTATTGCAATAAGTTGGTGAAAAACTGTGAGGTTATGCAAATATCGTAATTGTGAACGAAACAGTGTAATAGAGCGTTTTTCAATACAAGTACGAATGTTAGGTTAGGTTAAGATATGAACCGTCGTAAAACCGCATTAAACAATGTCACTTAGTGAGATGTAGTGTTTTTCAACATTACAAGTCGGGAACTACGATATCTAATGTGAAAGCGCATGAAACCGTCGTAATCTTGTAGAAAACATTGTAAAGTTGCGAATAAAACGTTTTCTAACGATAGAAGTGCGAAGGTTAGGTTAGGTTAGGTTACGTTAAGCTAGGTAGCGTCGTGAAACTACCAAAAACGACGTCATCTAACGAGATAGTGTTGTGTTATTGCGAGTATTAAACTGCGATAGGTGAAATGTTGTGAAAGCACACAAAACGGAATGCACAAGCCAAATACTGCGTGTTCTACCGTTACAAGTGCGAAACTGCTATATTGTGATATTCTCGTTAAAGCGCATGCAAGCATCGTGAAACCTTAAAGAACAATGTCATTTAGCGAGATACAGCGTTCTGTACTGCAATAAGTTGGTGAAAAACTGTGAGGTTATGCAAATATCGTAATTGTGAACAAAACAGTGTAATAGAGCGTTTTTAGATACAAGTGCGAATGTTAGGTTAGGTTAAGATATGAACCGTCGTAAAACCGCATTAAACAATGTCAATTAGTGAGATGCAGTGTTTTTCACCATTTTTTTTTGTTTGTTCATTTTTTTTTCTTTTCTCTGGCAATGTATGTATTTCGATGTATCTGTGTACCCACTCCTGCTTGGGCCGTGAAGGGCCTGCAGTATATTCAAAATAAATAATAAAAAAAAAAGTGGGGAACTGCGATATCTAATGTGAAAGCGCTTGCAACCGTCGTTAGGTTAGGTTAGGTTAGGTTAGGTTTGGTTAGGTTAGGTTAGGTTAGGTTAGGTTAGATTAGGTTAGGTTGAGTTGAGTTGGGTTAGGTTAGGTTAGGTTAGGTTGGGTTAGGTTAGGTTAGGTTAGGTTACGTTAGGTTAGGTTAGGTTACGTTAGGTTAGGTTAGGTTAGGTTACGTTAGGTTAGGTTAGGTCAGGTAAGGTTAGGTTACGTTAGAATAGGTTAGGTTAGGTTAGGTTACGTTAGGTTAGGTTAAGTTAGGTTAGGTTAGGTTTGGTTAGGTTAGGTTAGGTTAGCTTAGGTTAGGTTAGGTTGGGTTGGGTTGGGTTAGGTTGGGTTAGGTTAGGTTAGGTTAGGTTGGGTTAGGTTAGTTTAGGTTAGGTTAGGTTAGGTTAGGTTAGGTTGGATTGGGTTGGGTTAGGTTAGGTTAGGTTAGGTAAGGTTAGGTTAGGTTAGGTTAGGTTACGTTAGGTTAAGGTATGAACCGTCGTAAAACCGCATTAAACAATGTCACTTAGTGAGATGCAGTGTTTTTCACCTTTACAAGTTGGGAACTGTGATATCTAATGTGAAAGCGCTTGAAACCGTCGTAATGTTGTAGAAAGCAATATAAAGTAGCGAGTAAAACGTTTTCTAACGATAGAAGTGCGAAGGTTATGTTAGGTTTAGTTATGTTAGTTTAAGCTAGGTAGCGTCGTGAAACTACCAAAAACAACGTCATCTAACGAGATAGTGTTGTTTTATTGCGAGTACGAAACTGCGATAGGTAAAATGTTGTGAAAGCACACAAAACGGCATGAACAAGCCAAATACTGCGTGTTCTACCGTTACAAGTGCGAAACTGCTATATTGTGATATTCTCGTTAAAGCGCATGCAAGCATCGTGAAACCTTAAAGAACAATGTCATTTAGCGAGATACAGCGTTCTGTATTGCAATAAGTTGGTGAAAAACTGTGAGGTTATGCAAATATCGTAATTGTGAACGAAACAGTGTAATAGAGCGTTTTTCAATACAAGTACGAATGTTAGGTTAGGTTAAGATATGAACCGTCGTAAAACCGCATTAAACAATGTCACTTAGTGAGATGTAGTGTTTTTCAACATTACAAGTCGGGAACTACGATATCTAATGTGAAAGCGCATGAAACCGTCGTAATCTTGTAGAAAACATTGTAAAGTTGCGAATAAAACGTTTTCTAACGATAGAAGTGCGAAGGTTAGGTTAGGTTAGGTTACGTTAAGCTAGGTAGCGTCGTGAAACTACCAAAAACGACGTCATCTAACGAGATAGTGTTGTTTTATTGCGAGTATTAAACTGCGATAGGTGAAATGTTGTGAAAGCACACAAAACGGAATGCACAAGCCAAATACTGCGTGTTCTACCGTTACAAGTGCGAAACTGCTATATTGTGATATTCTCGTTAAAGCGCATGCAAGCATCGTGAAACCTTAAAGAACAATGTCATTTAGCGAGATACAGCGTTCTGTACTGCAATAAGTTGGTGAAAAACTGTGAGGTTATGCAAATATCGTAATTGTGAACAAAACAGTGTAATAGAGCGTTTTTAGATACAAGTGCGAATGTTAGGTTAGGTTAAGATATGAACCGTCGTAAAACCGCATTAAACAATGTCAATTAGTGAGATGCAGTGTTTTTCACCATTTTTTTTGTTTGTTCATTTTTTTTTCTTTTCTCTGGCAATGTATGTATTTCGATGTATCTGTGTACCCACTCCTGCTTGGGCCGTGAAGGGCCTGCAGTATATTCAAAATAAATAATAAAAAAAAAGTGGGGAACTGCGATATCTAATGTGAAAGCGCTTGCAACCGTCGTTAGGTTAGGTTAGGTTAGGTTAGGTTTGGTTAGGTTAGGTTAGGTTAGGTTAGGTTAGACTAGGTTAGGTTGGGTTGAGTTGGGTTAGGTTAGGTTAGGTTAGGTTGGGTTAGGTTAGGTTAGGTTAGGTTACGTTAGGTTAGGTTAGGTTACGTTAGGTTAGGTTAGGTTAGGTTACGTTAGGTTAGGTTAGGTTAGGTAAGGATAATTTGGTTAGGTTAGGTAAGGTTAGGTTAGGTTAGGTTAGGTTGGGTTGGGTGTTGTTGGGTTGGGTTGGGTTAGGTTGGGTTAGGTTAGGTTAGGTTACGTTAGGTTAGGTTAGGTTAGGTTACGTTAGGTTATGTTAGGTTAGGTTAGGTTACGTTAGGTTAGGTTAGGTCAGGTAAGGTTAGGTTACGTTAGAATAGGTTAGGTTAGGTTAGGTTACGTTAGGTTAGGTTAAGTTAGGTTAGGTTAGGTTTGGTTAGGTAAGGTTAGGTTAGCTTAGGTTAGGTTAGGTTGGGTTGGGTTGGGTTAGGTTAGGTTAGGTTAGGTTGGGTTAGGTTAGTTTAGGTTAGGTTAGGTTAGGTTAGGTTGGATTGGGTTGGGTTAGGTTAGGTTAGGTTAGGTAAGGTTAGGTTAGGTTAGGTTAGGTTAGGTTAAGGTATGAACCGTCGTAAAACCGCATTAAACAATGTCACTTAGTGAGATGCAGTGTTTTTCACCTTTACAAGTTGGGAACTGTGATATCTAATGTGAAAGCGCTTGAAACCGTCGTAATGTTGTAGAAAGCAATATAAAGTAGCGAGTAAAACGTTTTCTAACGATAGAAGTGCGAAGGTTATGTTAGGTTTAGTTATGTTAGTTTAAGCTAGGTAGCGTCGTGAAACTACCAAAAACAACGTCATCTAACGAGATAGTGTTGTTTTATTGCGAGTACGAAACTGCGATAGGTAAAATGTTGTGAAAGCACACAAAACGGCATGAACAAGCCAAATACTGCGTGTTCTACCGTTACAAGTGCGAAACTGCTATATTGTGATATTCTCGTTAAAGCGCATGCAAGCATCGTGAAACCTTAAAGAACAATGTCATTTAGCGAGATACAGCGTTCTGTATTGCAATAAGTTGGTGAAAAACTGTGAGGTTATGCAAATATCGTAATTGTGAACGAAACAGTGTAATAGAGCGTTTTTCAATACAAGTACGAGTGTTAGGTTAGGTTAAGATATGAACCGTCGTAAAACCGCATTAAACAATGTCACTTAGTGAGATGTAGTGTTTTTCAACATTACAAGTCGGGAACTACGATATCTAATGTGAAAGCGCATGAAACCGTCGTAATCTTGTAGAAAACATTGTAAAGTTGCGACTAAAACGTTTTCTAACGATAGAAGTGCGAAGGTTAGGTTAGGTTGGGTTAGTTTAAGCTAGGTAGCGTCGTGAAACTACCAAAAACGACGTCATCTAACGAGATAGTGTTGTTTTATTGCGAGTATTAAACTGCGATAGGTGAAATGTTGTGAAAGCACACAAAACGGCATGAACAAGCCAAATACTGCGTGTTCTACCGTTACAAGTGCGAAACTGCAATATTGTGATATTCTCGTTAAAACGCATGCAAGCATCGTGAAACCTTAAAGAACAATGTCATTTAGCGAGATACAGCGTTCTGTACTGCAATAAGTTGGTGAAAAACTGTGAGGTTATGCAAATATCGTAATTGTGAACGAAACAGTGTAATAGAGCGTTTTTCAATACAAGTACGAATGTTAGGTTAGGTTAAGATATGAACCGTCGTAAAACCGCATTAAACAATGTCACTTAGTGAGATGCAGTGTTTTTCACCATTACAAGTCGGGAACTACGATATCTAATGTGAAAGCGCATGAAACCGTCGTAATCTTGTAGAAAACATTGTAAAGTTGCGAGTAAAACGTTTTCTAACGATAGAAGTGCGAAGGTTAGCTTGAGTTATGTTAGTTTAAGCTATGTAGCGTCGTGAGACCACCAAAAAGGACGTCATCTAACGAGATAGTGTTGTTTTATTGCATGTACGAAACTGCAATAGGTGAACTGTTGTGAAAGTACACAAAACGGCTTGAACAAGCCAGATACTGCGTGTTGTACCGTTACAAGTGCGAAACTGCTTTATTGTGATATTCTCGTTAAAGCGCATGCAAGTATCGTGAAACCTTAAAGAACGATGTCATTTAGCGAGATACAGCGTTCTGTACTGTAATAAGTTGGTGAGAAACTGTGAGGTCAAGCAAATATCGTAATTGTGAACGAAACAGTGTAATTGAGCGTATTTAGATACAAGTGCGAATCTTAGGTTAGGTTGAGATATCAACCGTCGTAAAACCGCATTAAACAATGTCACTTAGTGAGATGTAGTGTTTTTCAACATTACAAGTCGGGAACTACGATATCTAATGTGAAAGCGCATGAAACCGTCGTAATGTTGTAGAAAGCAATGTAAAGTAGCGAGTAAAACGTTTTCTAACGATAGAAGTGCGAAGGTTATGTTAGGTTGAGTTATGTTAGTTTAAGCTACGTTGCGTCGTGAAACCACCAAAAACGACGTCATCTAAGGAGATAGTGTTGTTTTATTGCGAGTACGAAACTGCGATAGGTAAAATGTTGTGAAAGCACACAAAACGGCATGAACAAGCCAAATACTGCGTGTTGTACCGTTACAAGTGCGAAACTGCTATGTTGTGACATTCTCGGTAAAGCGCATGCAAGTATCGTGAAACCTTAAAGAACGATGTCATTTAGCGAGATACAGCGTTCTGTACTGTAATAAGTTGGTGAGAAACTGTGAGGTCAAGAAAATATCGTAATTGTGAACGAAACAGTGTAATTGAGCGTCTTTAGATACAAGTGCGAATGTTAGGTTAGGTTGATATATCAACCGTCGTAAAGCCGCATTAAACAATGTCACTTAGTGAGATGTAGTGTTTTTCAACATTACAAGTCTGGAACTACGATATCTAATGTGAAAGCGCTTGCAACCGTCGTTAGGTTAGGTTAGGTTAGGTTAGGTTTGGTTAGGTTAGGTTAGGTTAGGTTAGGTTAGGTTAGATTAGGTTAGGTTGGGTTGAGTTGGGTTAGGTTAGGTTAGGTTAGGTTAGGTTGGGTTAGGTTAGGTTAGGTTACGTTAGGTTAGGTTAGGTTACGTTAAGTTAGGTTAGGTTAGGTTACGTTAGGTTAGGTTAGGTTAGGTTAGGTTAGGTTAGGTTACGTTAGGTTAGGTTAAGTTAGGTTAGGTTAGGTTTGGTTAGGTTAGGTTAGGTTAGCTTAGGTTAGGTTAGGTTGGGTTGGGTTAGGTTGGGTTAGGTTAGGTTAGGTTAGGTTGGGTTAGGTTAGTTTAGGTTAGGTTAGGTTAGGTTAGGTTGGATTGGGTTGGGTTAGGTTAGGTTAGGTTAGGTTAGGTAAGGTTAGGTTAGGTTAGGTTAGGTTACGTTAGGTTAAGGTATGAACCGTCGTAAAACCGCATTAAACAATGTCACTTAGTGAGATGCAGTGTTTTTCACCTTTACAAGTTGGGAACTGTGATATCTAACGTGAAAGCGCTTGAAACCGTCGTAATGTTGTAGAAAGCAATATAAAGTAGCGAGTAAAACGTTTTCTAACGATAGAAGTGCGAAGGTTATGTTAGGTTTAGTTATGTTAGTTTAAGCTAGGTAGCGTCGTGAAACTACCAAAAACAACGTCATCTAACGAGATAGTGTTGTTTTATTGCGAGTACGAAACTGCGATAGGTAAAATGTTGTGAAAGCACACAAAACGGCATGAACAAGCCAAATACTGCGTGTTCTACCGTTACAAGTGCGAAACTGCTATATTGTGATATTCTCGTTAAAGCGCATGCAAGCATCGTGAAACCTTAAAGAACAATGTCATTTAGCGAGATACAGCGTTCTGTATTGCAATAAGTTGGTGAAAAACTGTGAGGTTATGCAAATATCGTAATTGTGAACGAAACAGTGTAATAGAGCGTTTTTCAATACAAGTACGAATGTTAGGTTAGGTTAAGATATGAACCGTCGTAAAACCGCATTAAACAATGCCACTTAGTGAGATGTAGTGTTTTTCAACATTACAAGTCGGGAACTACGTTATCTAATGTGAAATCGCATGAAACCGTCGTAATCTTGTAGAAAACATTGTAAAGTTGCGATTAAAACGTTTTCTAACGATAGAAGTGCGAAGGTTAGGTTAGGTTGGGTTAGTTTAAGCTAGGTAGCGTCGTGAAACTACCAAAAACGACGTCATCTAACGAGATAGTGTTGTTTTATTGCGAGTACTAAACTGCGATAGGTGAAATGTTGTGAAAGCACACAAAACGGCATGAACAAGCCAAATACTGCGTGTTCTACCGTTACAAGTGCGAAACTGCTATATTGTGATATTCTCGTTAAAGCGCATGCAAGCATCGTGAAACCTTAAAGAACAATGTCATTTAGCGAGATACAGCGTTCTGTACTGCAATAAGTTGGTGAAAAACTGTGAGGTTATGCAAATATCGTAATTGTGAACGAAACAGTGTAATAGAGCGTTTTTCAATACAAGTACGAATGTTAGGTTAGGTTAAGATATGAACCGTCGTAAAACCGCATTAAACAATGTCACTTAGTGAGATGCAGTGTTTTTCACCATTACAAGTCGGGAACTGCGATATCTAATGTGAAAGCGCTTGCAAACGTCGTTAGGTTAGGTTAGGTAAGGTTAGGTTAGGTTAGGTTAGGTTACGTTAGGTTAGGTTTGGTTAGGTTAGGTTAGGTTAGGTTGTGTTAGGTTAGGTTGGGTTAGGTTAGGTTAGGTTACGTTAGGTTAAGGTATGAACCGTCGTAAAACCGCATTAAACAATGTCACTTAGTGAGATGCAGTGTTTTTCACCTTTACAAGTTGGGAACTGGGATATCTAATGTGAAAGCGCATGAAACCGTCGTAAAGTTGTAGAAAGCAATGTAAAGTAGCGAGTAAAACGTTTTCTAACGATAGAAGTGCGAAGGTTATGTTAGGTTGAGTTATGTTAGTTTAAGCTAGGTAGCGTCGTGAAACTACCAAAAACAACGTCATCTAACGAGATAGTGTTGTTTTATTGCGAGTACGAAACTGCGATAGGCAAAATGTTGTGAAAGCACACAAAACGGCATGAACAAGCCAAATACTGCGTGTTGTACCGTTACAAGTGCGAAACTGCTATGTTGTGACATTCTCGGTAAAGCGCATGCAAGTATCGTGAAACCTTAAAGAACGATGTCATTTAGCGAGATACAGCGTTCTGTACTCTAATAAGTTGGTGAGAAACTGTGAGGTCAAGCAAATATCGTAATTGTGAACGAAACAGTGTAATTGAGCGTCTTTAGATACAAGTGCGAATGTTAGGTTAGGTTGACATATCAACCGTCGTAAAACCGCATTAAACAATGTCACTTAGTGAGATGTAGTGTTTTTCAACATTACAAGTCGGGAACTACGATATCTAATGTGAAAGCGCATGAAACCGTCGTAATCTTGTAGAAAACATTGTAAAGTTGCGAATAAAACGTTTTCTAACGATAGAAGTGCGAAGGTTAGGTTAGGTTAGGTTACGTTAAGCTAGGTAGCGTCGTGAAACTACCAAAAACGACGTCATCTAACGAGATAGTGTTGTTTTATTGCGAGTATTAAACTGCGATAGGTGAAATGTTGTGAAAGCACACAAAACGGAATGAACAAGCCAAATACTGCGTGTTCTACCGTTACAAGTGCGAAACTGCTATATTGTGATATTCTCGTTAAAGCGCATGCAAGCATCGTGAAACCTTAAAGAACAATGTCATTTAGCGAGATACAGCGTTCTGTACTGCAATAAGTTGGTGAAAAACTGTGAGCTTATGCAAATATCGTAATTGTGAACAAAACAGTGTAATAGAGCGTTTTTAGATACAAGTGCGAATGTTAGGTTAGGTTAAGATATGAACCGTCGTAAAACCGCATTAAACAATGTCAATTAGTGAGATGCAGTGTTTTTCACCATTAAAAGTGGGTAACTGCGATATCTAATGTGAAAGCGCTTGCAACCGTCGTTAGGTTAGGTTAGGTTAGGTTAGGTTAGGTTTGGTTAGGTTAGGTTAGGTTAGGTTAGGTTAGATTAGGTTAGGTTGGGTTGAGTTGGGTTAGGTTAGGTTAGGTTAGGTTAGGTTGGGTTAGGTTAGGTTAGGTTAGGTTACGTTAGGTTAGGTTAGGTTACATTAGGTTAGGTTAGGTTAGGTTACGTTAGGTTAGGTTAGGTTAGGTAAGGATAATTTGGTTAGGTTAGGTAAGGTTAGGTTAGGTTAGGTTAGGTTGGGTTGGGTGTTGTTGGGTTGGGTTGGGTTAGGTTGGGTTAGGTTAGGTTAGGTTACGTTAGGTTAGGTTAGGTTAGGTTACGTTAGGTTATGTTAGGTTAGGTTAGGTTACGTTAGGTTAGGTTAGGTCAGGTAAGGTTAGGTTACGTTATAATAGGTTAGGTTAGGTTAGGTTACGTTAGGTTAGGTTAAGTTAGGTTAGGTTAGGTTTGGTTAGGTTAGGTTAGGTTAGCTTAGGTTAGGTTAGGTTGGGTTGGGTTGGGTTGGGTTAGGTTAGTTTAGGTTAGGTTAGGTTAGGTTAGGTTGGATTGGGTTGGGTTAGGTTAGGTTAGGTTAGGTAAGGTTAGGTTAGGTTAGGTTAGGTTAGGTTACGTTAGGTTAAGGTATGAACCGTCGTAAAACCGCATTAAACAGTTCACTTAGTGAGATGCAGTGTTTTTCACCATTACAAGTCGGGAACTGCGATATCTAATGTGAAAGCGCTTGCAAACGTCGTTAGGTTAGGTTAGGTTAGGTTAGGTTAGGTTACGTTAGGTTAGGTTAGGTTAGGTTTGGTTAGGTTAGGTTAGGTTAGGTTAGGGATGTTAGGTAAGGTTTGGTTAGGTTAGGTTAGGTTAGGTTGGGTTAGGTAAGGTTAGGTTAGGTTAAGATATGAACCGCGCTAAAACCGCATTAAACAATGTCACTTAGTGAGATGCTGTGTTTTTCATCATTACAAGTCGGGAACTGCGATATCTAATGTGAAAGCGCGTAAAACCGTCGTAATCTTGTAAAAAACATTGTAAAGTAGCGAATAAAACGTTTTCTAACGATAGAAGTGCGAAGGTTCGGTTAGTTTGAGCTAGGTAGCGTCGTGAAACCACCAAAAACGATGTCATCTAACGAGATAGTGTTGTTTTATTGCGAGTACGAAACTGCGATAGGTGAAATATTGGGAAAGCACACAAAATGGCATGAACTAGCCAGATACTGCGTCTTGTGCCGTTACAAGTGCGAAACTGCTTTATTGTGATATTCTCGTTAAAGCGCATGCAAGTATCGTGAAACCTTAAAGAACGATGTCATTTGCGAGATACAGCGTTCTGTACTGTAATAGGTTGGTGAGAAACTGTGAGGTCAAGCAAATATCGTAATTGTGAACGAAACAGTGTAATTGAGCGTATTTAGATACAAGTGCGAATGTTAGGTTAGGTTGAGATATCAACCGTCGTAAAACCGCATTAAACAATGTCACTTAGTGAGATGTAGTGTTTTTCAACATTACAAGTCGGGAACTACGATATCTAATGTGAAAGCGCATGAAACCGTCGTAATCTTGTAGAAAACATTGTATAGTTGCGAGTAAAACGTTTTCTAACGATAGAAGTGCGAAGGTTAGCTTGAGTTATGTTAGTTTAAGCTATGTAGCGTCGTGAGACCACCAAAAAGGACGTCATCTAACGAGATAGTGTTGTTTTATTGCATGTACGAAACTGCAATAGGTGAAATGTTGTGAAAGTACACAAAACGGCTTGAACAAGCCAGATACTGCGTGTTGTACCGTTACAAGTGCGAAACTGCTTTATTGTGATATTCTCGTTAAAGCGCATGCAAGTATCGTGAAACCTTAAAGAACGATGTCATTTAGCGAGATACAGCGTTCTGTACTGTAATAAGTTGGTGAGAAACTGTGAGGTCAAGCAAATATCGTAATTGTGAACGAAACAGTGTAATTGAGCGTCTTTAGATACAAGTGCGAATGTTAGGTTAGGTTGATATATCAACCGTCGTAAAACCGCATTAAACAATGTCACTTAGTGAGATGTAGTGTTTTTCAACATTACAAGTCTGGAACTACGATATCTAATGTGAAAGCGCTTGCAACCGTCGTTAGGTTAGGTTAGGTTAGGTTAGGTTAGGTTTGGTTAGGTTAGGTTAGGTTAGGTTAGGTTAGATTAGGTTAGGTTGGGTTGGGTTGAGTTGGGTTAGGTTAGGTTAGGTTAGGTTAGGTTAGGTTGGGTTAGGTTAGGTTAGGTTAGGTTACGTTAGGTTAGGTTAGGTTACGTTAGGTTACGTTAGGTTAGGTTAGGTTAGGTAAGGATAATTTGGTTAGGTTAGGTAAGGTTAGGTTAGGTTAGGTTAGGTTGGGTTGGGTGTTGTTGGGTTGGGTTGGGTTAGGTTGGGTTAGGTTAGGTTAGGTTACGTTAGGTTAGGTTTGGTTAGGTTAGGTTACGTTAGGTTATGTTAGGTTAGGTTAGGTTACGTTAGGTTAGGTTAGGTCAGGTAAGGTTAGGTTACGTTAGAATAGGTTAGGTTAGGTTAGGTTACGTTAGGTTAGGTTAAGTTATG
>NW_027464634.1:1212500-1215000 GCF_043290135.1 Rhipicephalus microplus
GTTGCGAGTAAAACGTTTTCTAACGATAGAAGTGCGAAGGTTAGCTTGAGTTATGTTAGTTTAAGCTATGTAGCGTCGTGAGACCACCAAAAGGACGTCATCTAACGAGATAGTGTTGTTTTATTGCATGTACGAAACTGCAATAGGTGAAATGTTGTGAAAGTACACAAAACGGCTTGAACAAGCCAGATACTGCGTGTTGTACCGTTACAAGTGCGAAACTGCTTTATTGTGATATTCTCGTTAAAGCGCATCGTGAAACCTTAAAGAACGATGTCATTTAGCGAGATACAGCGTTCTGTACTGTAATAAGTTGGTGAGAAACTGTGAGGTCAAGCAAATATCGTAATTGTGAACGAAACAGTGTAATTGAGCGTATTTAGATACAAGTGCGAATGTTAGGTTAGGTTGAGATATCAACCGTCGTAAAACCGCATTAAACAATGTCACTTAGTGAGATGTAGTGTTTTTCAACATTACAAGTCGGGAACTACGATATCTAATGTGAAAGCGCATGAAACCGTCGTAATCTTGTAGAAAACATTGTAAAGTTGCGAGTAAAACGTTTTCTAACGATAGAAGTGCGAAGGTTATGTTAGGTTGAGTTATGTTAGTTTAAGCTACGTTGCGTCGTGAAACCACCAAAAACGACGTCATCTAACGAGATAGTGTTGTTTTATTGCGAGTACGAAACTGCGATAGGTAAAATGTTGTGAAAGCACACAAAACGGCATGAACAAGCCAAATACTGCGTGTTCTACCGTTACAAGTGCGAAACTGCTATATTGTGATATTCTCGTTAAAGCGCATGCAAGCATCGTGAAACCTTAAAGAACAATGTCATTTAGCGAGATACAGCGTTCTGTACTGCAATAGGTTGGTGAAAAACTGTGAGGTTATGCAAATATCGTAATTGTGAACAAAACAGTGTAATAGAGCGTTTTTAGATACAAGTGCGAATGTTAGGTTAGGTTAAGATATGAACCGTCGTAAAACCGCATTAAACAATGTCAATTAGTGAGATGCAGTGTTTTTCACCATTAAAAGTGGGGAACTGCGATATCTAATGTGAAAGCGCTTGCAACCGTCGTTAGGTTAGGTTAGGTTAGGTTAGGTTAGGTTAGGTTTGGTTAGGTTAGGTTAGGTTAGATAAGGTTAGGTTGGGTTGAGTTGGGTTAGGTTAGGTTAGGTTAGGTTAGGTTGGGTTAGGTTAGGTTAGGTTAGGTTACGTTAGGTTAGGTTAGGTTACGTTAGGTTAGGTTAGGTTAGGTTACGTTAGGTTAGGTTAGGTTAGGTAAGGATAATTTGGTTAGGTTAGGTAAGGTTAGGTTAGGTTAGGTTAGGTTGGGTTGGGTGTTGTTGGGTTGGGTTGGGTTGGGTTAGGTTAGGTTAGGTTACGTTAGGTTAGGTTAGGTTAGGTTACGTTAGGTTAGGTTACGTTAGGTTAGGTTAGGTCAGGTAAGGTTAGGTTACGTTAGAATAGGTTAGGTTAGGTTAGGTTACGTTAGGTTAGGTTAAGTTAGGTTAGGTTAGGTTTGGTTAGGTTAGGTTAGGTTAGCTTAGGTTAGGTTAGGTTGGGTTGGGTTAGGTTGTGTTAGGTTAGGTTAGGTTAGGTTAGGTTGGGTTAGGTTAGTTTAGGTTAGGTTAGGTTAGGCTGGGTTGGGTTGGGTTAGGTTAGGTTAGGTTAGGTTACGTTAGGTTAAGGTATGAACCGTCGTAAAACCGCATTAAACAATGTCACTTAGTGAGATGTAGTGTTTTTCAACATTACAAGTCGGGAACTACGATATCTAATGTGAAAGCGCATGAAACCGTCGTAATCTTGTAGAAAACATTGTAAAGTTGCGAGTAAAACGTTTTCTAACAATATAAGTGCGAAGGTTAGGTTAGGTAAGGTTAGTTTAAGCTAGGTAGCGTCGTGAAACTACCAAAAACGACGTCATCTAACGAGATAGTGTTGTTTTATTGCGAGTATTAAACTGCGATAGGTGAAATGTTGTGAAAGCACACAAAACGGCATGAACAAGCCAAATACTGCGTGTTCTACCGTTACAAGTGCGAAACTGCTATATTGTGATATTCTCGTTAAAGCGCATGCAAGCTTCGTGAAACCTTAAAGAACAATGTCATTTAGCGAGATACAGCGTTCTGTACTGCAATAAGTTGGTGAAAAACTGTGAGGTTATGCAAATATCGTAATTGTGAACGAAACAGTGTAATAGAGCGTCTTTAGATACAAGTACGAATGTTAGGTTAGGTTAAGATATGAACCGTCGTAAAACCGCATTAAACAAGGTCAATTAGTGAGATGCAGTGTTTTTCACCATTAAAAGTGGGGAACTGCGATATCTAATGTGAAAGCGCTTGCAACCGTCGTTAGGTTAGGTTAGGTTAGGTTTGGTTAGGTTAGGTTAGGTTAGGTTAGGTTAGGTTAGGTTAGGTTACGTTAGGTTAGGTTAGGTTACGTTAGGTTAGGTTAGGTTACGTTAGGTTAGGTTAG
>NW_027464634.1:1225000-1232500 GCF_043290135.1 Rhipicephalus microplus
TGGTGAGAAACTGTGAGGTCAAGCAAATATCGTAATTGTGAACGAAACAGTGTAATTGAGCGTATTTAGATACAAGTGCGAATGTTAGGTTAGGTTGAGATATCAACCGTCGTAAAACCGCATTAAACAATGTCACTTAGTGAGATGTAGTGTTTTTCAACATTACAAGTCGGGAACTACGATATCTAATGTGAAAGCGCATGAAACCGTCGTAATCTTGTAGAAAACATTGTAAAGTTGCGAGTAAAACGTTTTCTAACGATAGAAGCGCGAAGGTTAGCTTGAGTTATGTTAGTTTAAGCTATGTAGCGTCGTGAGACCACCAAAAAGGACGTCATCTAACGAGATAGTGTTGTTTTATTGCATGTACGAAACTGCAATAGGTGAAATGTTGTGAAAGTACACAAAACGGCTTGAACAAGCCAGATACTGCGTGTTGTACCGTTACAAGTGCGAAACTGCTTTATTGTGATATTCTCGTTAAAGCGCATGCAAGTATCGTGAAACCTTAAAGAACGATGTCATTTAGCGAGATACAGCGTTCTGTACTGTAATAAGTTGGTGAGAAACTGTGAGGTCAAGCAAATATCGTAATTGTGAACGAAACAGTGTAATTGAGCGTATTTAGATACAAGTGCGAATGTTAGGTTAGGTTGAGATATCAACCGTCGTAAAACCGCATTAAACAATGTCACTTAGTGAGATGTAGTGTTTTTCAACATTACAAGTCGGGAACTACGATATCTAATGTGAAAGCGCATGAAACCGTCGTAATGTTGTAGAAAGCAATGTAAAGTAGCGAGTAAAACGTTTTCTAACGATAGAAGTGCGAAGGTTATGTCAGGTTGAGTTATGTTAGTTTAAGCTACGTTGCGTCGTGAAACCACCAAAAACGACGTCATCTAACGAGATAGTGTTGTTTTATTGCGAGTACGAAACTGCGATAGGTAAAATGTTGTGAAAGCACACAAAACGGCATGAACAAGCCAAATACTGCGTGTTGTACCGTTACAAGTGCGACACTGCTATGTTGTGACATTCTCGGTAAAGCGCAAGCAAGTATCGTGAAACCTTAAAGAACGATGTCATTTAGCGAGATACAGCGTTCTGTACTGTAATAAGTTGGTGAGAAACTGTGAGGTCAAGCAAATATCGTAATTGTGAACGAAACAGTGTAATTGAGCGTCTTTAGATACAAGTGCGAATGTTAGGTTAGGTTGATATATCAACCGTCGTAAAACCGCATTAAAGAATGTCACTTAGTGAGATGTAGTGTTTTTCAACATTACAAGTCTGGAACTACGATATCTAATGTGAAAGCGCATGAAACCGTCGTAATCTTGTAGAAAACATCGTAAAGTTGCGAGTAAAACGTTTTCTAACGATAGAAGTGCGAAGGTTAGGTTAGGTTAGGTTAGTTTAAGCTGGGTAGCGTCGTGAAACTACCAAAAACGACGTCATCTAACGAGATAGTGTTGTTTTATAGCGAGTATTAAACTGCGATAGGTGAAATGTTGTGAAAGCACACAAAACAGCATGAACAAGCCAAATACTGCGTGTTCTACCGTTACAAGTGCGAAACTGCTATATTGTGATATTCTCGTTAAAGCGCATGCAAGCATCGTGAAACCTTAAAGAACAATGTCATTTAGCGAGATACAGCGTTCTGTACTGCAATAGGTTGGTGAAAAACTGTGAGGTTATGCAAATATCGTAATTGTGAACGAAACAGTGTAATAGAGCGTTTTTCAATACAAAAACGAATGTTAGGTTAGGTTAAGATATGAACCGTCGTAAAACCGCATTAAACAATGTCAATTAGTGAGATGCAGTGTTTTTCACCATTAAAAGTGGGGAACTGCGATATCTAATGTGAAAGCGCTTGCAACCGTCGTTAGGTTAGGTTAGGTTAGGTTAGGTTAGGTTAGGTTTGGTTAGGTTAGGTTAGGTTAGGTTAGGTTAGATTAGGTTAGGTTGGGTTGAGTTGGGTTAGGTTAGGTTAGGTTAGGTTAGGTTGGGTTAGGTTAGGTTAGGTTAGGTTACGTTAGGTTAGGTAAGGTTAGGTTACGTTAGGTTAGGTTAGGTTAGGTTACGTTAGGTTAGGTTAGGCTAGGTAAGGATAATTTGGTTAGGTTAGGTAAGGTTAGGTTAGGTTAGGTTAGGTTGGGTTGGGTGTTGTTGGGTTGGGTTGGGTTAGGTTAGGTTGGGTTAGGTTAGGTTAGGTTACGTTAGGTTAGGTTAGGTTACGTTACGTTAGGTTATGTTAGGTTAGGTTAGGTTACGTTAGCTTAGGTTAGGTCAGGTAAGGTTAGGTTACGTTAGAATAGGTTAGGTTAGGTTAGGTTACGTTAGGTTAGGTTAAGTTAGGTTAGGTTAGGTTAGGTTTGGTTAGGTTAGGTTAGGTTAGCTTAGGTTAGGTTAGGTTGGGTTGGGTTGGGTTAGGTTAGGTTAGGTTAGGTTAGGTTGGGTTACGTTAGGTTAGGTTAGGTTAGGTTAGGTTGGGTTGGGTTGGCTTAGGTTAGGTTAGGGTGGTAAGGTTAGGTTAGGTTAGGTTAGGTTACGTTAGGTTAAGGTATGAACCGTCGTAAAACCGCATTAAACAATGTCACTTAGTGAGATGCAGTGTTTTTCACCATTACAAGTCGGGAGCTGCGATATCTAATGTGAAAGCGCTTGCAAACGTCGTTAGGTTAGGTTAGGTTAGGTTAGGTTAGGTTACGTTAGGTTAGGTTTGGTTAGGTTAGGTTAGGTTAGGTTATGTTAGGTTAGGTTGGGTTAGGTTAGGTTAGGTTACGTTAGGTTAAGGTATGAACCGTCGTAAAACCGCAACAAACAATGTCACTTAGTGAGATGCAGTGTTTTTCACCTTTACAAGTTGGGAACTGCGATATCTAATGTGAAAGCGCTTGAAACCGTCGTAATGTTGTAGAAAGCAATGTAAAGTATCGAGTAAAACGTTTTCTAACGATAGAAGTGCGAAGGTTATGTTAGGTTGAGTTATGTTAGTTTAAGCTAGGTAGCGTCGTGAAACCACCAAAAACGACGTCATCTAACGAGATAGTGTTGTTTTATTGCGAGTACGAAACTGCGATAGGTAAAATGTTGTGAAAGCACACAAAACGGCATGAACAAGCCAAATACTGCGCGTTCTACCGTTACAAGTGCGAAACTGCTATATTGTGATATTCTCGTTAAAGCGCATGCAAGCATCGTGAAACCTTAAAGAACAATGTCATTTAGCGAGATACAGCGTTCTGTACTGCAATAAGTTGGTGAAAAACTGTGAGGTTATGCAAATATCGTAATTGTGAACGAAACAGTGTAATAGAGCGTTTTTCAATACAAGTACGAATGTTAGGTTAGGTTAAGATATGAACCGTCGTAAAACCGCATTAAACAATGTCACTTAGTGAGATGTAGTGTTTTTCAACATTACAAGTCGGGAACTACGATATCTAATGTGAAAGCGCATGATACCGTCGTAATCTTGTAGAAAACATTGTAAAGTTGCGAGTAAAACGTTTTCTAACGATAGAAGTGCGAAGGTTAGGTTAGGTTGGGTTAGTTTAAGCTAGGTAGCGTCGTGAAACTACCAAAAACGACGTCATCTAACGAGATAGTGTTGTTTTATTGCGAGTATTAAACTGCGATAGGTGAAATCTTGTGAAAGCACACAAAAAGGCATGAACAAGCCAAATACGGCGTGTTCTACCGTTACAAGTGCGAAACTGCTATATTGTGATATTCTCGTTAAAGCGCATGCAAGCATCGTGAAACCTTAAAGAACAATGTCATTTAGCGAGATACAGCGTTCTGTACTGCAATAAGTTGGTGAAAAACTGTGAGGTTATGCAAATATCGTAATTGTGAACGAAACAGTGTAATAGAGCGTTTTTCAATACAAGTACGAATGTTAGGTTAGGTTAAGATATGAACCGTCGTAAAACCGCATTAAACAATGTCACTTAGTGAGATGCAGTGTTTTTCACCATTACAAGTCGGGAACTGCGATATCTAATGTGAAAGCGCTTGCAAACGTCGTTAGGTTAGGTTAGGTTAGGTTAGGTTACGTTAGGTTAGGTTTGGTTAGGTTAGGTTAGGTTAGGTTATGTTAGGTTAGGTTTGGTTAGGTTAGGTTAGGTTACGTTAGGTTAAGGTATGAACCGTCGTAAAACCGCATTAAACAATGTCACTTAGTGAGATGCAGTGTTTTTCACCTTTACAAGTTGGGAACTGCGATATCTAATGTGAAAGCGCTTGAAACCGTCGTAAAGTTGTAGAAAGCAATGTAAAGTAACGAGTAAAACGTTTTCTAACGATAGAAGTGCGAAGGTTATGTTAGGTTGAGTTATGTTAGTTTAAGCTAGGTAGCGTCGTGAAACCACCAAAAACGACGTCATCTAACGAGATAATGTTGTTTTATTGCGAGTACGAAACTGCGATAGGTAAAATGTTGTGAAAGCACACAAAACGGCATGAACAAGCCAAATACTGCGTGTTCTACCGTTACAAGTGCGAAACTGCTATATTGTGATATTCTCGTTAAAGCGCATGCAAGCATCGTGAAACCTTAAAGAACAATGTCATTTAGCGAGATACAGCGTTCTGTACTGCAATAAGTTGGTGAAAAACTGTGAGGTTATGGAAATATCGTAATTGTGAACGAAACAGTGTAATAGAGCGTTTTTCAATACAAGTACGAATGTTAGGTTAGGTTAAGATATGAACCGTCGTAAAACCGCATTAAACAATGTCACTTAGTGAGATGCAGTGTTTTTCACCATTACAAGTCGGGAACTGCGATATCTAATGTGAAAGCGCTTGCAAACGTCGTTAGGTTAGGTTAGGTTAGGTTAGGTTAGGTTACGTTAGGTTAGGTTTGGTTAGGTTAGGTTAGGTTAGGTTATGTTAGGTTAGGTTGGGTTAGGTTAGGTTAGGTTAGGTTATGAACCACGCTAAAACCGCATTAAACAATGTCACTTAGTGAGATGCAGTGTTTTTTACCTTTACAAGTTGAGAACTGCGATATCTAATGTGAAAGCGCTTGAAACCGTCGTAATGGTTAGAAAGCAATGTAAAGTAGCGAGTAAAACGTTTTCTAACGATAGAAGTGCGAAGGTTATGTTAGGTTGAGTTATGTTAGTTTAAGCTAGGTAGCGTCGTGAAACCACCGAAAACGACGTCATTTAACGAGATAGTGTTTTATTGCGAGTACGAAACTGCGATAGGTAAAATGTTGTGAAAGCACACAAAACGGCATGAACAAGCCAAATACTGCGTGTTGTACCGTTACAAGTGCGAAACTGCTATGTTGTGACATTCTCGGTAAAGCGCATGCAAGTATCGTGAAACCTTAAAGAACGATGTCATTTAGCGAGATACAGCGTTCTGTACTGTAGTAAGTTGGTGAGAAACTGTGAGGTCAAGCAAATATCGTAATTGTGAACGAAACAGTGTAATTGAGCGTCTTTAGATACAAGTGCGAATGTTAGGTTAGGTTCACATATCAACCGTCGTAAAACCGCATTAAACAATGTCACTTAGTGAGATGTAGTGTTTTTCAACATTACAAGTCGGGAACTACGATATCTAATGTGAAAGCGCATGAAACCGTCGTAATCTTGTAGAAAACATTGTAAAGTTGCGAGTAAAACGTTTTCTAACGATAGAAGTGCGAAGGTTAGGTTAGGTTGGGTTAGTTTAAGCTAGGTAGCGTAGTGAAACTACCAAAAACGACGTCATCTAACGAGATAGTGTTGTTTTATTGCGAGTATTAAACTGCGATAGGTGAAATGTTGTGAAAGCACACAAAACGGCATGAACAAGCCAAATACTGCGTGTTCTACCGTTACAAGTGCGAAACTGCTATATTGTGATATTCTCGTTAAAGCGCATGCAAGCATCGTGAAACCTTAAAGAACAATGTCATTTAGCGAGATACAGCGTTCTGTACTGCAATAAGTTGGTGAAAAACTGTGAGGTTATGAAAATATCGTAATTGTGAACGAAACAGTGTAATAGAGCGTTTTTCAATACAAGTACGAATGTTAGGTTAGGTTAAGATATGAACCGTCGTAAAACCGCATTAAACAATATCACTTAGTGAGATGCAGTGTTTTTCACCATTACAAGTCGGGAACTGCGATATCTAATGTGAAAGCGCTTGCAAACGTCGTTAGGTTAGGTTAGGTTAGGTTAGGTTACGTTAGGTTAGGTTAGGTTAGGTTAGGTTAGGTTAGGTTATGTTAGGTTAGGTTGGGTTAGGTTAGGTTAGGTTACGTTAGGTTAGGTATGAACCGTCGTAAAACCACATTAAACAATGTCACTTAGTGAGATGCAGTGTTTTTCACCTTTACAAGTTGGGAACTGCGATATCTAATGTGAAAGCGCTTGAAACCGTCGTAAAGTTGTAGAAAGCAATGTAAAGTAACGAGTAAAACGTTTTCTAACGATAGAAGTGCGAAGGTTATGTTAGGTTGAGTTATGTTAGTTTAAGCTAGGTAGCGTCGTGAAACCACCGAAAACGACGTCATTTAACGAGATAGTGTTTTATTGCGAGTACGAAACTGCGATAGGTAAAATGTTGTGAAAGCACACAAAACGGCATGAACAAGCCAAATACTGCGTGTTGTACCGTTACAAGTGCGAAACTGCTATGTTGTGACATTCTCGGTAAAGCGCATGCAAGTATCGTGAAACCTTAAAGAACGATGTCATTTAGCGAGATACAGCGTTCTGTACTGTAGTAAGTTGGTGAGAAACTGTGAGGTCAAGCAAATATCGTAATTGTGAACGAAACAGTGTAATTGAGCGTCTTTAAATACAAGTGCGAATGTTAGGTTAGGTTCACATATCAACCGTCGTAAAACCGCATTAAACAATGTCACTTAGTGAGATGTAGTGTTTTTCAACATTACAAGTCGGGAACTACGATATCTAATGTGAAAGCGCATGAAACCGTCGTAATCTTGTAGAAAGCAATGTAAAGTAACGAGTAAAACGTTTTCTAACGATAGAAGTGCGAAGGTTATGTTAGGTTGAGTTATGTTAGTTTAAGCTAGGTAGCGTCGTGAAACCACCAAAAACGACGTCATCTAACGAGATAATGTTGTTTTATTGCGAGTACGAAACTGCGATAGGTAAAATGTTGTGAAAGCACACAAAACGGCATGAACAAGCCAAATACTGCGTGTTGTACCGTTACAAGTGCGAAACTGCTATATTGTGATATTCTCGTTAAAGCGCATGCAAGCATCGTGAAACCTTAAAGAACAATGTCATTTAGCGAGATACAGCGTTCTGTACTGCAATAAGTTGGTGAAAAACTGTGAGGTTATGCAAATATCGTAATTGTGAACGAAACAGTGTATTAGAGCGTTTTTCAATACAAGTACGAATGTTAGGTTAGGTTAAGATATGAACCGTCGTAAAACCGCATTAAACAATGTCACTTAGTGAGATGCAGTGTTTTTCACCATTACAAGTCGGGAACTGCGATAT